>NW_019730009.1:0-32930 GCF_002891405.2 Cryptotermes secundus | reverse complement strand
ATAATAATAATAATAATAATAATAATAATAAACGGCTGTACATGCTATAATATGTTTAAATAATGAACTGTTCTAATACTTACACGCTGTAAACATATCAATTTACCGTGACTACTGTATTTCATACTTTCATGTGTTCCTACAGCACCCTGAGAATGTGACCAACAGGCTGTGTAGCGAGCGAAACATTTCCTGACTCTGTTGACTGCGAGTTTTGGCTTCATTCATTAGACCCATGTCATTCGGTAAAGAAGTAAAAAGCTGTATAGAAACAATTGAAGCCACATGGAAGGAAGAAAAAGGTATTCGACTTAGGCGCACCCTGTATAGAAACAATAGAAGCCACAAGAACCTTGATAACTGACGGTACAGAAGTTAAATAAAAACTACGCAGGTGTCTGATCAACTGGTACAGGTTGATGGATCGTGTGACAGGAGACAGTCTTGAAGCTTGTGAATATTAATCACGCGCGCTGAGGGACCACCCGCTGGTGCTAATGGAAGTCTCCCCCCAGCAAGTGCGTTTATACGTATATCCGCGACAAGGCAAGCAGGAGGAACCGGCCAGACAAATCCATGTACGACAGCGTGATGTTCACATCTGGCTGGCTTGAGGATACACTTATGACTCCTTAACTTTACCGAACCCCAAATGACAGGTTGATAACGAACACAAATACTTTTATCATCGGCCATTGCTTGTCAGACGGAGCTGGGTTCGAAATCCTTTGTTCCTATTGATACATTATTTATTTGGCTCTTTTAAGGACGCTGTATCAACTTCTGATGACATAGGATCGAATTTCAAATGATAAAGAACGCTTACTGGTCAACATGCGCCTATGCTTATCAGAAGGACGCTATATCAACTGCTGACGTTATACACAATCAAATGGCGAACGACAGGTTGATAACAAATACTAACTGATCAACAGAAGATAATAAGCATCAGACGGTGTGGTTTGGGAACCCTATGTTGCGATTTCTGCATTGTATATTTGGCTTATTTAAGGATGCTGCATCAACTGCTGACGTTACATAGCATCGAATGCCGAATTACATGTTATTAATAAACCCTAAGAGATCAACGCTTGTCACGGTAGCCGAGCGGTCTAAGACACGCACTGTCTTCGCTCGCTCGGAAGCCGGGATCGTGGGTTCGAATCCCACTCAGGGCATGGATGTTTGTGTGCGTTTTTCTGTGTTTGTGTACAGGTAGAGGCCTTGCGACGAGCTGATCACCCGCCCAAGGAGTCCTACCGTATGTGTAAGATCTAGAAAAACCGAAGTGAACGGAGTTCATGGAGGTAGGCCTAGGCCCACTGGGGCTGTAGTGCCAAGGGGAAAAAAAAAGAAGAGAGATCAAAAGAGGTCTGTACTCATTAGATGGGACTGGGTTCGGAACCCAATGCTGATATTGATGCAGTGTATATTGGGATTGTCAAAGGATGCTGTCTCAACTGCTCACGTTAGAAGTTGTCAAATGCCAAATGACAGGTTTGTAAAGAACTGGCCCGAATTGGTTCACATAAGTAAGTTTTGAGGTNCATTCGGGGCTCTGGGGGGGTGTCAGCCAGTCGGATCGCGGTGACGAACCGTTAATGTGCGAAGCTAATGAGGGTGTGAGGCTGGGTGCATGCTAATACCGGCTACCTGCTTCGGGTTAGCGTAGTGACTTAGATATTCTCCTCTCCTCTCCTGCAGAACCTGTAATTCGCTCTCTTCTTCTGTTCACGTTCTTCTCCTTATTCTCTCAGTCTCCTCTCTCCTTTTCATATACCTATTAGTCTTTCTCCCGTCTTCTCATTTCTGTAGCATTACCATGTCTCCTCCTTCTGAAGGTAAAAGAAAAGGTAAAGGTAAAGCTGTCCCTGTAACAGGCCATGGAGGCCCATACGGTTGTGAGACGTCGAGGCTCCCACATTTTCTAGACAGTCTGCTCAAAGATGGCGGTGAGGTTGTCAGCCTTACGCGCCGGCCGCGGTTTTTTCCCCCCTTGGCACTACAGCCCCAGTGGGTCTAGGCCTACCTCCATGAACTTCTTCGTTCACTTCGGTTTTTCTAGATCTTACACATTCGGTAGGACTCCTTGGGCGGGTGATCAGCTCGTCGCAAGGCCTCTACCTGTACACAAACACAGAAAAACGCACACACACAAGCTAAACATCCATGCCCTCAGTAGGATTCGAACTCAGGATCCCAGTTTCCAAGCGAGCGAAGACAGTACATGCCTTAGACCGCTCCGGCCGCGCTTTACTCCCCAGGAAAATTATTTAATTAATTCCTGGTACTCATTTCTGTTAGAGGCTGAGTTGACCCCAGGGCCATAGTGCGGTTGGAAGGATTAGGTCAGTTGAAAAGTCCAGTGACATCGTGAAACGAACCCGCGATCTTCCGGCTTGTAACGTAGTGCCTCAACCGATTACGATACAGCAAATATTTAGTGGACCATATTTCATTATTAATACAACATTTCTCTAATTTGAAAAAAATAAAATTTCTCAATTTAAATTGAATTTGCATGCCAGCTTCAATCCAATATCTAACTGAAGTTCAGATCCCTGACCGAAAGAATGACGACACATGAGCCTAATTACGAAATAAATTTATTTTTTCTGCGATCTGTCACTAACTCGTACAGCACCTAATGTTAAGATGCGAGACGAATGATGAGTTGGGAAGGAGCAGTCATGGCCTAATCCAATCACCATCCTGGTATTGCTTGTAGGTGCCGAGGAAAACCTAGAAGATCCTCATTCAAGATAGCTGGCATTCTAACAGAGATTCGATCTCAGGATCTCCACAGTACAAGTCTAGAGAGTTGCCGCAGTGCCGTCCCATTTGGCAAACGAAGTGTAACTACTGATTTTTGAAGGATAAGTTACGGAACCGTACTGTAAACACCAACAGTTATTTTCTGAATCAAATCGTGCCCTGATGATGACTTCCCGGAAAGTCGAAACATGTAGGACGTAACATAAAATAAATTGTAGGTTTAGCAAAGAGAACTACAGAATATAGTAGTGTATGTCCTTACTAGTTGCATTCAATCGTATTATTGTGGCATATAGACCCGTTGCTAGGCAACGAACGCAAAATTAGAAGATATACAATAGCCGTTGCTAAGTAATTGCTCTAAAAACAACGGCCGTTGCTACGTAATACCGCAACGGACACACAACAATAGAAGAGCTGTTAGAAGCGGTGTCCTCTGTGCGGTCCGTGCCGAGGCTATATAACGAGTGCCAGCTGCCGGCGCATAAAACTACAACTCACCACCATCCGTGAGCCGATTGTCTAGAAAATGTGTGAACCTCAACATTTCACAACCCTATCGGCCTCCACGGCCTGTTACATGGATAGCGTTACCTTTGTATATATATTACTCTTGACGCAAGGAGCCTGGTTAGCAGAGTCGGCAATGTAGGTAGAGGTCTGATTGCTGGCAGAGGCAGAGATTGAGTTTCTCATAATGACCACTGTGAGTCCCTCACATCCTGTGTACTGAAGGATCTTTTACATTCAATATATGTCCATTTTCTTACTTGTTGGTTTCGGAATTAGATTGAAGTTGACGCCAGCGGCCATGTATTGACTGTGACGCTACTTTGGGAACCCCTGCCGGTAGTTAGACATGCAACCCGGGGTCCATTAGCTATTCACATCCCCGTCTGCATTCAAACAGCTCCAGGGTGCAATATTTGATGAATATAGCCGAGGTAAGGAATACATTACTGGCAGGACTCGGTGCTGAATTGATATGAAGGCATGACGTAAGCAGTCACCTGATTCAGCAGTCACCCCGACCTGTACGGAGCATTTACTTACAGCCTGTCAAAATATTGGTCTTCTGACATTTTTATGGGGTCTTCAAACAAAACCTAACTAGGGAGGTAGAGCTGAGTCCTACCTGAGAAACCAACAGACGCTCAGCATTTTATGCAACTTTAAGAATCTTTGCCGTGTTCAGCTATCCTGATCTTCCTGATCCCTCGGAGGTTCGAATGGCCTCCACCGTAACCTGTTCTCGAAAACTCTCTGTGTTTTTTCCTTAATATGAGAGATCATTTTTCACACCTACATAAAATTAAAAAGTTATAGTTCTGCATATTTTAATATTTGTATTTTTAACAGTTGACAAGAAGACAGAAAGTTCTGGACTGAATGGTAGCGAGCATTACCCGAATTCAGTCTCCACTTAATTTTTCTTGAATCTACGAGTACTTTTGATTTGAACTGTACGACACTTTCAGGGGATCTACTGCCCTCTTTATGTTATGATTTTTCCTTGCATTCCGGCGGCGAGGGGGGTACGACGTAGCTACAAGCCGGGAGGTCGCGGGTATGATTCCCGATGAGCTATCATTTACTCGTATGTGCCTGGTGTTATTCTTACAGTGAACCGAGTTCAATTCCCTAAACATCGTGACTGATTGATCTCCTTAATGAAGACGCAGTGTTTCCTATGAGGTGGGAACGTAATTTATGTATATTATTTCGAGTAATTCCTGTCAGAGGTCTGATATGTATATATAAAACTCTGTGATTTTAGTCCGCAAGTGAACTATACCGACCGAGCGACCACCGCTTGTCGGCGAAGTTTGGTGCCGGTCGACTCAGCCACTAACAGAAATGAGTACCAGGAATAGTCTTGGAATATTCTTGGCGGTAAAGGGCGGACGGCGCGTGGGGCAGACAACTTTGCCGCCATCTATGAGCCGGTTGTCTAGAAAATTTGGGAACCTCAACATCTCACAACCCTATGGGCCTCCACGGCCTGTTACAGGGATACCTTTACTAATATATATATTTTTCTAAATAAAACAGAATTGTGACCGTGAGATGACCTTGAGTTAATAGGGGTGCTGGGAGTTCTCTGTAAAGCCGCAGAGCGCGCAACTTACCGATCTCGCACGCCAGCGCTAAATGGATGTCCCGATAAGAGTTGGCGTTGCTAACGTTGATTGTCTGGAATATTCCGAATATCGCTTTCGTATACAATACTATGTGTCGGTGGACGAATCGTGTTTTTGTCGGTGGGTTTTTGAACGTGCATGTTGCTATTTTTATACATTTGTGTGTGTTTGTGCGTGTAACAAAGTTGTTAATGTTTTTAATGTATATAATATGTAACACAGTAATTATGTAAATTGTGTGCAGTGGAGTGAGCCCAAGACATACATTTATGACAAGGGACTGACCGGTGTTCGCTTCAGTTTTAAAAATTTGGCCTCGAGCCCCATTCGGGGCTCAAGATTAAGGCTGTCAGTTGGACTTGCAGACTTCAAAGGATAGTCTCGCTTTTCTTGCTCAGAAAGGATCTAGAGCCTAATGAAAATAGTCTGGAATAGAGGTCACGACACTGTGGGTTATCCAGCTCTGTGTCAGTCACATTCCCCAATCCCAGACATGTGTTCCCGTCTTGTTATGGAATGTGTCGGGCCGCTTGAAGTTTCCTACAATGCGGAGACTGGGCACACAATACTAACACTGTAACGTAACCGTCAAGAGACGGTCTCCTCTTTGTGGGGAGTGAAAAAAAAAAATCTGTCAAATGTCTGTAAGTAAATCTATTTTCAAAATGGGATTTTTATTTAACGATACCAATTGGATGAATTATTCCTAAGTAAATCGGATCAACTATACAATTTAATTAAATGTTTAGTTCCTTATCTTCTGTTACATATTGTCCACCTCCAAAAATATTTCAGGCCTGAGTCTTATAGCTTCATTATCCATATATTGGGCACGATGAGTTTTTCTTGGGAAGATACAAGAAGGCTGATTTAAGTTTCTTGAAAATAATATTGAATATTCAGCCAATATTTATGTTATTTATTTATTTTATAATTGGTGTAAAACTTACTCTCTCATATTAAAGGAAGAAAATGGACTGAGAGTGCTTGATAACAGGGCGCTGAAAAGAAACGAAATGACAGGAAGATGGATAATATAACATAACGAATCTCTTCATAATTAGTATCCTTTACTAAATGACATTAGGGTAATCAAATCAAGGACAATAAGATTGGTTAGGCATGTTGCACGCATGTGAAAGAAGAGAGAAAGAATTGCATATACACAATTTTAGCCCGAAAACCTGAAAGGAAGAGACAGATTTAGAGGCTTAAGCGTAGATCCATCCATCCATCAATCCAAGGGCAACGTCAGAATCGTTATCGCTTGAATCAACTTGCTCTAAGTGAAATGTAGTCTGGTAGGCGTTTACCGACGTGTCGGGGGAACGTGCTGCCTTCTTGAGGACAGAAACCACGAGAAACCTCAATCAAGGCAAGCGGTGCTCCGTCTGGGATTCAAACGGAACAAAAGTCCGAGGCGTTCTACCTCAGTCAGATTGCACGATGTGACGCGGTGAAGTCTAGTAGATTTTTATCACGTTTTGGAATAACATATTTGATTCCATCTTCAGGGTAAAATTCTGCACTGTGTCATACCCCAGAAAACAGTAATCTTAGTCGCTACAGCGGGTAAGAGAAAGTAGCGCTGACGTGGACTGCACACCACAGCGCATGCTCCAACTCAAGATATGGCGGAACACATTTTCATCCGTTTCCTGTCCGTGCTTTGTAGAAAGCGACACCCAACATGTGAAAGACGTAAAAGCAAACCAATTATAACCTCTCTCATAAAACCTCTTCGAGTTGCAGCTGAACCGGATGCCCGAAAAATTAGTTCCACTTAAAGAGTGAGGGTGCCAGAGTTCCCCTGTTTACTGTGTGACCAGACAAACAACAGTTATTAGTATTAATTTGAAATGTCTTGTATTTTGTTGGATTTGAGGTTCTTACACCGGTGACTACTTAAAGTACTATCTCTTGGGATGTGACTACGCGTAGTACCAGACTGTACTGTGTCACACCTTAGAAGATAGCACATCAAGTCCCTTAAAAACACGAGAGAAGAGTAAAAAAGTAAAGTCAAAGCTATCCCTATACCAAGCCGTGAAGACCCATAGGGTTCTGAGACGTTGAGGGTCCCACATTATCTAGACAATCNTTCGTGTAAGGTGAAATCGTGTTGCTGGGACCCGAATATCCGGTAAGAAGTAATGTAATGCAATCTAATGGGCAAGTCGTGAGGAAAGCGTGTTAAACCGAAAACAAGTCGTGTTAGTTGAAAACCAGCCTTAATTTAAAAACCGTGTTAAACCGAATTCATTTTGGTCGGGGATTGACTGTACTCTTCGTTAAATATTTATCTCCTTATTTGTGGGGCACGCGGTAGCGTAGTTGGTTGAGGCACTTTGCTACAAGCCGAAAGGTCGCGGGTTAGATTCCCGATGAGGTCATTGGATTTTTAAATTGAGCTAATCCTTCCAGCTGCACTATGGCCCTGGGATCGACTCAGCCTCTAACAGAAATGAGTACCAGGAATCTTCCTGGGGGTAAAGGGCGGCTGACGCGTAAGGCTGATAACCTCACCTCCATCTGTGAGCCGATTGTCTAGAAAATGTGGAAGCCTCGACGTCTCAGTACCTTATGGGCCTCCACGGCCTGTTACAGGGATATCTTTGCCTTTTTACCTGTTTATTTTTGTCATACGAAAGAACGTTGTCATTAGCTTCACGACCAGAAATCTCCTAATGGTAGGATTTGTGAACAGTGAATTTTAAAATATGTGGTGGTGGCCTGACTGAGGAAAATCACAAAGCACCTCAGGATAGTCGGTATTCTGCCAAAATTCGAACCAGGCCATCCCGAATACAAGCTAGAAGCGTTACCGATTAAGCTAACGTAACCAGTTTCATGGAGCGGAATCCTTTTATAAAAGCTATTAGTTGTTCAGCTACTCAAGAATTTACGGACAGGTTTATGACCATGTCCACAAGAGCCCGCCACTTGTCCCTGTAATGGGCCAAATACATCCAGTTCATATCATCCCTTCCTATATCTTTGAGATCCACTTTAATATTATCTTCCCATTTATGTCTATGTCTACCTAATGGAGTCTGTACTTCAGGGTTTCCTACTAAAATTTTGTAAGCATTTCTCTCCTCTCCATGCTTGTTAGTGCCTATGCCTCACCCTCCTTGATTTTATTATTCTAAGGTCATTGGCAGAGTGGAGCCGGGACAGCTCAGTCGGCATAGTGACTGGCTACGGGTTGGACGGCCGAGGATTCGGAGTTCGAGTCCCGGTAGGGTCAACAATTTCTCTTCTCCACGTCGTCCAGACCGTCTCTGGGGTCCACCCAGTCTCCTATCCAAATGGGTACCGGGGGATATTTCCGAGGGGGTAAAGCGGCCGGGGCGTGAAGCTGAACATTCACCTCAAACAAGTGACGAGGTTAAGAAAATACATCCACTCCCCCTTACGCCTGCATGGCGTAGTGCTTAATTAGTTAAGCACACGAATAAACTTTACCTTTTCACGACCATTGGTAGAGTGTTTTCTTTTTCTTTTTTGAAAACTGATTTCTCGCCATAAATCTAAGGGAGGGGATAAATGCTGGGGTTAGTATTCAAATTTAGAAATACCTGTGTCATTAATATATCTTCACACTTTTATTAGGTAATTAACCGGAACAGTTTTGCCAGAATATCTCTATGAAAGGTGGTTGTTTCAGACCCTCAGAAAGCAGTGGGTGCCTCGAGGTGTATAATCCGCAACCCTTTTTTTTTTGCAGCTCAAGCGAAGTAGGAGTCGCCTGCCAATTAGGGGTTGTCACTCAACCCCACCCTTCTCGTCGGAACGTCAGACACTCTCAACTGGAGTTCAGAATGTTCAATAAGTAACAAGTGAGTATCTGAGACGAACATGTTATAACGCACTTATATGGAAGTTTTGTGCTCAGGCTGGGACGTGTTCGTTTGTTGTAGGTTCAAGTACAGTTTGTTTCTCGGGAACAAAGATCACAGATTCATGAAAATTTTATCAAATATTTCACTATGAAGGCGCTGACATGTTTTTGCATGCATAACATCAAACTGATGGAGGCGATTAAAAGTTTTCTCTTCCGAAATGTAAAAACATGAGGTCCTAACCTTCTATGAAATTTGTAAGGCTATGCTACAAGCTGGATGGTCACGGGTTCAAGTCCCTATGAGGTCATTGGATTTTCTTCAGTTGACCTAATTCTTCCGGCCGCACTATGGCCCTGGGGTCGACTCAGCCTCTAACAGAAATGAGTACCAGGAATTAATTAAATAATTTTCCTGGGGAGTAAAGCGCGGCCGGCGCGTAGGGCTGACAACCTTACCGCCATCTGTGAGCCGATTGTCTAGAAAATGTGGGATCCTCAACGTCTCACAACCCTATGGGCCTTCATGGCCAGGTACAGGGATTGCTTTACTTTTACTGTTTTTTATCCCTANAGGCCAATAGAGTTGTGAGACGTCGAGGCTCCCACATTGTCTAGACTCTAGACAATCGGCCCATAGATGGCGATGAGGCTGTCAGCCTTAGGCGCCGGCCGCCCTTTACCCCCCTAAGGAAGATTCCTGGTACTCATTTCTGTTAGAGGCTGAGTCGACCCAAGGGTCATGGTGTGGCTGGAAGAATTAGGCCAATTGAAAAATCCAATGGCATCATCGGGATTTGATCCCGCGACCTTCCGGCTTGTAGCGGGCGTTATTTCCCTGCAGGTAAAGCCGTCGGGGGCGTCAAGCTGACCATTAATCTATATGTAGTACGGATGTCTGGAGCTATACTTCACTCTCCCATTAGTTTTCATGGCGTAATGCTTGATTAATTAAGCACAGGGACAGTTTTACGTTTTACATTTATCTAAAAGCATGGGATTTGAGGTTTTCAAAACGGCGACTATCGTCTGTCTTCATCTTCAGGGTGGAAAAGTAAGCCAAGTTCTTCCTCTGCTTATTTGTTGCCTGTTTGGCATATTCCTCGACCCTGAATATGGAGGTAATGCTTTCATCGACACTTTCAGTCAAGTTTATCGGGCTAAATGACGTCACATACCAGAAGATGTCTTCATGTTCACCCCGTGAGGATTTCAAATCCCATATCTATGGCTCTACAGACAGCCCTTTGTTTTACCTTGGTTAATTTTTCAGTTTTTTAATCTTTCACACAGACGGTACGACTCATTGGACGGGGGATCAGCCATTAGTAAGGCCTGTACCTGTACACAGGACAGCACAGACACAGAATAAACGCAAGCAGATATTCATGTCTCAAGTGGGATTCGAAGTCACGATACCAAAGTTCGAGCTGGCGAAGACGGTTCATGCTTTAGACCGCGTGGCCCCTGTCATCGGCTCAAATTGAACACACTTCAAGAAAATTTTACGATGATAGTTTTTTAATCGTCCTCCTTCAGGGGACATTTTCGTGGAGGTCAAGGCGCTTTAAGCTTTCATCATCCTAAAATCATGATTCTGTAAAGTATTTATGCTTCGACCTCTTGTATGGATTTCTTTTTATTTTCTGGAATACTGGTATATATTCAATTTTTCTGGTGGTATAAGAAAAGAGATCCCTGCTACTGCGAAATCCTTTCAAAAAGAACACTGTCAATCATCGCAAACAGGTTCTCTGCAGTTACGATTTCCACAATTCTTTCCCCAAAACTTGGAATTTTTCACGGCACACTGGATCCATTGCCGCACGTATATCTTTAAGATAAGAAGAAAGCAGAACTTTTTGATTCAATATTTTGAGGTGGAAGAAAGAAAGAGGTTATATCTTAAATCTTGGATGTGGGTACCCTTTAAACATTTCTAAAAATCTCATTGTTGTTTTTATAAACACAACCCGCAGTTTTTCATCGCCTCCTTTCTTACGTTTATCTGAATCTGATAGACGTCTGTTGTTGTCACGGAGTTCTAGATTTCCGATGAATTCTTTAATGTTTTGTCGTTCATGTTTTCTCGTCTTTTGCGGGTGAAGCACAGAGGATGCTGGCTACTTAACGGTACCCGGTCGCCCCTCTTTCCGACTATACAAAGGACGAAAGATTCCAGAAACCTGGCGAAATTGTATAGCCCGCATGCTATTGTTACTCCCGACATTCTGTGATTATTGTGTGACCAATAATAGGATTTATTTACGACATCATTCAGCTTCTCTTTTTCAGTACACGAAACTTGTGTTGATTTTAGCACGTTTGTGTTACTCAGTTTGGCCACCAGGAGGTCCCTGTTCGTCCTCTGAAGCTTATCAAGCACATCGTCTCGGGTCAATCTTACAAGTAGGGTTGTGCCATTACAGTAAAAAGGCAAAGTTGTCCCTGTGCTTAACTCCGTGAAGGTGTATGTGGGAGTGGATGTCTAGATCCACATTTTCTTGACCTCGGCACTAGCTTCGCGCCTCTGCCATTTTACCTCCGGGAAGAGCCCCTGGTACCCATTGTGTAGGAAGTTTTGTTGACCCCAGAGCCGGTCTGCACGATTGTAGAAGTGAAAGTTCTTGACCCTACTGGGACTCGAATTCAAATCTCTCGATAGTCCAGCCCGTGGCCAGTTCTGATACCGACTGAGCTATCCCGACGTTGGAAAATGTGTTCAAGTTCAGGTTTTGAAGCACATCCATCTATAACTTCAGTAATTGCAGCCGAAGATTATTTTTTTGAAAAAAGTATGAATACAACCCAGTAAGGTAAAATGAAAAGCCATCCCTGTAACAGACTGTGGAGACGCATAGGGTTGTGAGACGTCGAGGCTGCCACATTTTCCAGACAGTCATCTCACAGATGGCGGTGAGGTTGTCAGCCTTTTCGCATAGTGGGGGATGAAGTTCAGTTGGGTCCACTCGGAACGGCGGCCACTGATTGGCCTATTGTACCTGCCCCGGGTGAATATGATGATAGAGAATTTGGTGGAATGAAGATTGGCAGGGGAAACCGAAGTACACGGAGAAAACCTACCCCAGCGCCACTTTGTCCACCACAAATTCCACTTGACCAGACTCGGGTTTGAACCCGGGTCGCCGCGGTGGGAAGCCAGCAACTAACCGCTTGAGCTGTGGCGCGGCCTGGTTGTCAGCCTTACACGCCGGCCGACCTTAACCACATGAAGATTCCTGGTACTCATTTCTGATAGAGGCTGAGTCGTGCCCAGGGCCATAGTGCGCCTGGAAGGGTTAGGTCATTGAAAAAAATCCAATGACCTCATCGGGAATGAAACCGGCGACTTTCTGGTTTGTAGCATAGTGCCTCAACCCAGTACAGCGTGTGCGCTACAACGGCAGCTTAGTCACTTGAACGGCTCGTAAGCTCGAGCACCGCCGAGTTTAATCCTCTTATATTTTCTGTCTGGCTTCGCCTTGTCCTACGCTGCGAACATGTTCATCCTCATGAGCGCTTAAACGCATATATATATACACGTATGTATATCGAATTGAAGACAGGAAATAGGAAGGCACGTTCTAAGAACGTCATAGCGTACAGGAGATAATGCACGAAAATTAACAGGTGATATCATCCGTCCGAAATGTGACTAACTTCTTTTGTGTGTTTGTTTTTGCGGGCTGTGACTGACATGCCGTCTGAGCCTCAGACTGAGCAGGCGTCGAGTAAATCACATTATCCACACTTAACTGTCAGTCAAGTGAAGTGTAAACGTCGAACTTCGCATCCGTTAGTGAACTGTCTTGATTCGTTCTGCATGTTTCCGCTTCTCGCATCACGAAACTTTGAAGAAAAACCCGATCTCAAACGAAGTCACGGGTTCTCTCTTTGCCGTACGTGGACTTCTGTAGTCTGTTTTTGTTTTATGCCAGAAATCCGCGTTCATCGTTGCGAAATGTAACCCAGTTCACCAGAACAACCTGATGCATCTGACTCACTGTTTTATTTATTTACCGTCAGTGCGCATGTTCAAATGCGCGGGCTTCCGGTGAGCTACAACCAATCATGTTACGCCTGTATCGACTTTCCCGCGTCCTCGCCGAAACTAACGCCGAGCGGACGTTGCGTTATGTTATAATCGATAGAAACAGTCCCTGGGGAGTAACTCGATCGATTGGGCCCAACTGAGTAGGATTTTGCCTGAAGACAGAGACAGAATTCAATCTCTGAAACGGGTTTTGAAATATAAACAGAACGTGTTTTAGATGACAACAGGAAGATGGATAATGTCCAGAAGCATAATATTTGTGTTAATTTGTCGATCTATTCCAATTTGTAAGTATGCGGGTTTTGTAACGCCGTATAGTTTCGGAGAGACAGCCCGAAGTGTCGGAGGAACATATCACATCCATCTTAAGGATCGAAGAATAAACCAAGCAAAAAACTAGCAGAAGCAATTGGCAAACTAAACCAGGTTTAATTAAAATCGGAAAAACTTCCCTGCACATATCACAAGTTTACTTATAGCTAAACATATTATCAGATCGAATAGTGTATGGAATAAACTCTATGGAAGCACAGTTTACAAGATAATTAAACACTCTCATGTTTTTCTCTATATGCGTCCATTTCTTATCTTGTTGAAAAGCTAAACCAATCAAGAAACCCACTCATAGGGCTGAACCCTTCTTGAGAAGCTGCCAGTTGTGCCTTTGTCACGACGTCATGGCGCGTCCCCAGGTTGCGGATGGAGGAGACGCCCTCCAGGCATGGTGGGTAACTGAGAATACATTGAATAAGCAGTCGCGGACAGCAGAAAAGGGGTGGTCCTCCAGTTTTGGGGTTGGGCGTGGGGCTAACAACTCCTCACTCTAAGAAATAAGCTTGTTACGAAAATTTGCAAGAACAAGTCAAGAAATCATGTACATTTTCTGTAACACGAAGGTTCATAACTGTGTTCACAGGAACCTGTAACTGGCCCCTATCCTAAGCCAGATGAATCCATTCGACATCCTTTCATCCTCTCTCTTTTAGATCCATTTTAATATATCCTTTCATGTGTAGGCTCTCAAAGCGAGCTCTTCCTTTATCGTTGTACGCTTTAGTAATTTTTATGTCCTCCGCTACCAGAAATTACGGATTCACAGTCCCTTACACCCCGTATGAACAATGTACACGGTTTACAACTGTGTACCCAAGCAAACATCCCCTGTCGTCAGGGTGAAATTGCCCATTTTGTATTGGCATAAAGTTGACGTATTCAGTAACTGCCTGTATAGCTTCGTGTAAAATGGGCTCATTCCGCATGCGCAGAGGCGCACACAACGTTTCCCATTGGCTCTTAACATGAAATAAGCTAATTACTGTAGTTTGAAGAATTCATTCTGAAAGGTAGCCATTTTGTTCTACTTAAAAGGCCGTAAGTCGTGCAGTTTCTATTATTCAGAACTGCTCTTAAAAATAAGGCGAGAAATAACTGCAAAAGCCAAGTGTAATATGCCCTTTTTCCACGAAGTATTCCAATATATTATTAGCATCGTAAAATATCGTAGAGAAGAGCCTATTCTTCACATAGGTTATTAATAGAAATGAATGCTATTCATCCCGTCCCAACAGCTCTGAACTCTGAACGAGAAGTGTTCTCATACAACAAAACGTATTAAATGATCCACAATTATTGTTGTATCAGCAAGACCGGTAATGGCGAATTTACGCTTCGCACTTAAAACGTGAGTTAAAGGTGATAGTTAGTGTTCGCTTGCTGGCAGATGGTGACCTTAAAATCGTAACCATAAATATTTTTATAATCCTACCTACCTGAAACCTGAAATGGCCGCCATTTATTATCATTTATATATTAAATCACGTAGCTGGTGACCATGTTTCTTTATCCACAGGGTCTTCTGTACTGTAAAAGAAAATGGTAACCGTATTTTAGCCCCTTTACTTTGTCACGTCTTAGCAAGAAGACAAAAAGATAAAAATATTCCTGTAACAGGCCGTGGAGGCCCATAGGGTTGTGAGACTTCGAGGCTCCAACATTTTCTCTAGACAATCGGCTCACAGATGGCAGTGAGGTTGTTAGCTTTACGCCCCGGCCGCCCTGTTCTCCTAAGAAGATTCCTGGTACTCATTTCTGTTAGACGCTAAGTCGACTCCAGGGCCATAGTGTGCCTGGAAGGGTTAGGTAAACTGAAAAATCCAATGACCTCTTCGGGAATCGAACTCGCAGTCTTCCGGCTTGTAGCATAGTGCCTCAACCGTTATCCCTGAGCCGCTCACAGTGGCGGCGCGGTGTAAGGCATGAATTATCTTAGGCCGCTCGAACACTGGGATCGTGGGTTCGAATCCCACTCAAGACATGGATGTCTGTGTGCGTTTATTCTGTGCTTGTGCTGTCCTGTGTGTACGTAGAGGCCTTGCGGCGGGCTGATCCCCCGTCAAAGGAGTCCTACCGACTCTGTGTAGGATTACGAATTTGGAAAAGCGGCTAGGGCCCTTTAAAGGGCCGTAGAACCATTGGTGATTGAATGAGAAGGTAAAGCCGTCCCCGTGCTTTATTAATTAAGCATAATTCCATGAAGGCGTATGGGAAAGTGGAGGTGTAGTTCCACCATTATTGAAGTGGACAGTAGATAGAGGTGAGTGGTCAGCTTCAATTACCGGCCTCTTTACCCCAAGTACCATTATGTAAGAGGCTGGGTGGACCTCAGAATATTCTGTATCCTTTCAAGAGGAAATAACGCATAAAATACATAAAAGAAGTCTTATTTAAGTCACTTTATTCACCGAAGAAAAAGCCTCCCATTTAATTTCACTCAACGACTGAAGTATAAGTCGGAGTTCGGCTGGTCTGGCTCTGAGATGTAAATGTGTTAAACATTCCCCGTGGTTTAGTGTCTGGAGTATCCAATTAGGACAATTATCCACAACTAGAAACACTTTATAATTAATTTAACACTGATTAGTAGACTGTTAATTGAGGCCACTTCCGCAGGTGGTGCAATTCTCAGAAGTACCAATAGCATATATCGGTAAACGGAAAAAGTAAAGTAAAGAAGGGGGGGGGTGAAGACTCAGATCAACAGCCGCGGCTGTTACTGTAGGCTGCTGTTTCCCATAGTGCAGTACGGCCCAGACGCTCCCAGCTGACGGAGAACCTGAACATTTTAATGCTCCTTGTGGGACGCCTTTCAAGAGATCTTCTGGAATATAATTCCGTGTAGTCTGTTAAAAGTTAACTGACGTTTCGGAGGAACGTCGCCTTCATCTTTCAGGGTTGAAGAATAAGCCAAGCAAGAAACCAGAGTGTAAATATGTGGCAGGTAGTTTCGATCTTGGATTATTGGATCCTGAAGAGGGAGGCGACATGTTTCTCCGAAACGTCGGGTGACTTCCAACGGGCCACTTGGCGATACAGTGCAGAAGATAAAACCTTTATAGCCACCGCTGTGAAAACCTTAAGTCCTACTTTGGGTTTTCGTATCGTTCTTCGAACTAAGAAGAGTATTAATTACCGGAGGGAAAATGGGAGTACAATAAGACGGTGAGGCACGCGGTAGCATAGTTGGTTGAGGCACTATGCTACAAGCCGGAAGATCGCGGTTTCGAGTCCCGATGATGAGAATTTTTTCAATTTACCTAATCCTTCCAGCCGCACTGTGGCTCCGGGGTCGACTCAGCCTCTAACAGAAATGAGTACCAGGAATCTTCCTGCGGGGTAAAAGGTGGCCGGCGCTTAAGGCTGACAACCTCACCGCCACCTGTGAACCCATTGTCTAGAAAATGTGAGAGCCTCGACGTCTCACAACCCTATGGGCCTCCACGGCCTGTTAAAGGGATAGCTTTACTTTTTACTTTTTTGCTTGTTTGTATATAATAATTACCTATACATTTTTTCAATAAATAATTATACTAAAATTTAGTTACTTTAAATCCGAGCGATCCAATACTGCAAACACACCAGTGCTTTAATTAGTTCAGATTATCGAGGCTGTAATCTAACGACTTCTTTGAGCTAATTTGAATGAATACTTGAGAATGGACGTTAACATGTCATTATAATCCCTTCTGCCGAATGCACGTGTTAACTGTACCCTCTACACACTTCTTGTCTCTACTGAAGGGAGTTCCTGCTTGTGTGACGTGCAGAACACGGCAGACACCTGTTGTTTGTCGGTTACAGACGGTGTTTAGTCGGGACCCGCTAACGCAGTTTGTGGTAATCTCTTTTGTTTGTTCATTAGGCAGACGCCGTATTGTTTTCTGCGAGATCCAGTCCTTAGAACATATCTACACAACACCAGGTGTGTCAGTAATGCGAATATCACGAAGTGACGTCGGAGTCACGACAAAGCACAGCTGTTCGATAATATGTCTGCAGTAACGATTAATCGATTACTTCTCTAATCTCGAATTAACGGATTCATATCTACAAAACCGTTATGAGTTCGTCATTTTATTCTTGTTTTTTTAAAAGCAGTATAATTACATAATTAATTCAGCACCGTGCAATGAAGACGTATGGGTGGAATGGAGTTATAACACTACTATTCCTGACCCCGTCACTAGATGGAGGTGAGTGGTCAGTTTCAGGAGTTGGGATAGCTCAGACGGTATGGCGATGGCCTATGGGCTGGAGGACCGGCGTTCGATTTCCGGCAGGGATAAGATTCTTCTCTTTACTGCGTCCAGACCGGCTCTAGACCTCACCGAGCCTCTTGTCCAATGGGTACCGAGAGCCTTTCCCTCGGAGGTAAAGCGGCCGGGGCGTGAAGCTGACTGTCGAGGTTAATGGTGAAGCTCCCTTTAAGCCTAATTTATTAAGCGCAGTGGCAACTTTTTTTTTCCTTGGCACTACAGCGCCAGTGGGCCTAGGCCTACCTCCATGAACTTCTCCGTTCACTTCGGTTTTTCTAGATCTTACACATTCGGTAGGACTCCTTGGGCGGGTGATCAGCTCGTCGCAAGGCCTCTACCTGTACACACACACAGAAAACCGCACACATACAAACTAAACACCCATGCCCTGAGTGGGATTCGACCTCACGATCCCGGTTTCCGAGCGAGCGAAGATAGTGCATGCCTTAGACCGCTCGGCTACCGTGACCGGCAGCGGCAACTTTACCTTAATTAAATAACCAAATCCATGGAACGGAGCCCTCCTGACACCGCTTAACTAGTAGACAAATTCCCAGTAAGTTCCATTGCTGTAATAATAAGAACTTACCACCAGTTTCTACGCTGAAGATGAATCCAGTTCGCACCGTCACAGTTTGTTAACATTAGCCTCCGATCCATTCCTAAGTCTCCAAATTGTCTTCTTCCTTCAGTGTTTCCTACCAAAATTTTGTTTGGAAGTTTCGTCTCTCCCGTAAGTGCTACATGCCCCACCCATTTCACCTTCCTATAGCTTGTCATTTTCAGAGTACCTGGCGAAGAGCACAAATTATGAATGTCCTCATTATATGGTTCCCCCCAGCCTACTTTGACATCCAACCACTTGGATGTAAAAGGTAAAGGCGGGAAGGTATCACGAATAGGCCACGGCCTTTTTGGTTCTCCCGTCATACATTATGGAGTATCGCGCCGTAGCTCAATCGGTTAGCCGTTGGCTTCTCACCGCGACGGCCCGGATTCAAACCCGGGCCTAGTCTAGTGGGATTTGTGGTGGTCAAAGTGGCGCTGGGGCGGGATTTCTCCGAGTACTTCGGTCTCCCCTGCCAATCTTCATTCCACCAAATTCTCCATCATCATAATTACCCGGGGCGCGTACAATAGGCGAATCAGTGGCTGCCGTGCCGAGTGGACCCAGTTGGACTCAACCCCCCCACTAAACAAATTAATTAATGAATTAATAGGTACTGAAGAAGTGTCGTTAAATAACTCACGAAGAGAAAAAGAACGGAGGAAATGAGAAATGCATACAATATTTTAGTTAGGAGACTTGACCTACTTCAGAGACTTCAAAGAAAGCCTTTGAGAAATGAGTATACTCAGTTGCAGTACGTTACAGGCTCAGTAATAACAGCGTAGTTAAACAACATAGTAATTAGAGTACAGTATTCTAGTTGCTTGGAGCCGGGACAGTGACTGGCTGCAGACTGGACTACCGAGGGGTCGGCGTTCGAGTCCCGGTAAGGGAAAGATTTTTCTTCTCTCTACGTCATCCTTACCGGTTCTGGGGCGCATCCAATCTCCTATCCAGTGGGTACCAGGAGCTCTTTCCTGGAAGCAAAGCGGCCGGGGAGTGAAGCTCACTGTTCAATTAGTGGCGAGGTCAAGAAAATGTGGATCTATACATCCAATCCCCCATACACCTTCATGGCATTGTATGTAATTAGTTTAGCACAGGGATAAATTCAGCTTTTTATTAGGCTTTATTTTAGTTGTTTTGCCGCTGTTTTATTGGACACCATGTCTTTTGTTGGTGTACCCAGATTTTTTTTTTTTTTTGTCTTTTGCTATTTGCGTAAACTTCATGAAGATAAAATGAATTTTCGGTTCTTTCCACAATATGTCGTCCAACAATAAACAACTCGTCATCCAAGTTTAGGGAGGTACAATTTCACAGACCAGTGTTTACGGTACTGCATTTAGGGACATCGACACTTATATGCATGAAATGGCGCCGATGAAGTGTTTCATTGCATTCGTAAATGCTAATGAACCTGAAACGCAGACGGCAACATGCATGTGAGTGACGTCATGTTCACAGAACAAATGAGCGAGTTCGTGCATCCCGGGACCGAAAATGGCTGGTGTTTGGGCAGGACTCCTGCTTCGTATTGAGAGCTTGGGCACCCCCATGAACCCCCTCCTTCCCCCTTCCCCAAAGGGAGAGGTGGTACCCAGAAAATGTACTTGAAAATATCAGTTTAATTTGTTGAAGAATGTTTTCACGGATTGACCTTAGTTGTGGGTCTCTGCTTCCAAACGCTGTTAGTGACAAACTTACAAATAATTCTAATTTTTTGTATATAAAAACTATTCGTGTAACAGACCGTGGAGGCCCATAGGGTTTGTGAGACATCGAGGCTCACACATTTACTGGACAGTCGGCTCACAGATGACGCACTGGCCGCCCTTTACCCCCGGGAAGATTCTTAGTACTTATTTCTGTTAGAGGATGAGTCGACCCCAAGGCCATAGTGCGGCTTAAAGGATTAGGTAAATTGAAAAAATCCACCTCTTCAGGACTCGAACCCATGACCTTCTGGCTTATAGCATAGTGCCTCAACCAACTACCCTGCCGCGTGCCCCAATGTATATTTCCTTCTTTATTCTATTTTGATTTATTTCCAAAAATCCAAGGAAATTGGGGAAGATGGGTAGGATTAGCATACCACGCCATAAATATTGGGGAGTGAAAGTATAGTTCTACCTGGGCACTAGATGAAGGTGAATGGTCAGCTTCACGCCCCAACCGCTTTATCCCCGGGGAAAGAAACCCTAGCACCCAGTGGATAGGAGACTGGGTGGGTGACAGAACCGGTCCGGACGCTGTGGGGTAGAGGAAAATCACTTCCCTCTGCACGTAGTCGAACCTAGGCCGTCTATCTCATAGCCTCTTGCTACCACCTGATTTCACTTGGTTCAACTTCCAATCTGAGGGCAGTTATTCTGATATGCCTTTCGCGATTTTCCTCAGTCTTTTCAAAGAAATGCCAGGACACTACCCCCAAATTGGGCCACAACTTCTTTCCACTTTTTTTATTAATTAAAAATCTTGTCATTCGACGCTATAAAGTCTTAAATTTTCACGGCATCGTTAGAGAAACCAGAAATATATAAAATAAATGGAAACTTGTGCATTGGGACAATAATGGGCAATGATTTTATAAAACACTATTTCGGCAGTTTGTAGAGATGAAAATGTCCGTTTGTCTGTAAGGTATGAAGTTCTCACTGAGATGATTATGAAAAGTATTTACATGGATCAGGTGTTTCGCAGTCTCTAGAAGTTTACCGCTGTTCCTCCGAAACGTCAGTAAATTTCTTCCGGACAATGCGGCGTTACATACTAGAGAACAGTGTTCTTCTTGTTCATATGTCTGTCGCGGTCCGTACAATTCTAAGCTGTTCGTAGAATCTCGCTGAAATTCTGTATAGGACTGCAATTTAATTACTGAGTATTTAAGCCTGTCGCTTTCCATACAAAGCTGTGTATTAAGTCACTTGCTAGTCACCGGGACTCGAAGTCCAACCCCTCGGTCGTCAAGCCAGTAGCCAGTCGCTACCCCGGCTCACGAGTTGAAATAGGTCACAAAACATGCCACCTCGTGCAACCTACTCGTAATTGTCCGCAGAAACTTTTCGATTTAGTGGTAGATGTCACTGATGTGCAGACGTCGAGCAGAGCCATCTATTGATTCATTAGGGTAATTGAGAGGGAATTTTTAAGAGTTCAGGGTCAGCCGCCGAAATCGGTGTTGTGAAGGGGGAAAGGTGGAGGGGAAATAGCATGTGTACGATCCCACTCGTAAATGTATGCAATTTCTGTAATCGTCGTGGACTAGATTGTGAATCAGTGCGCGTTTGCTGTTGTCAGTCCTGCCAACGCTCCTAAGTCTCACGCCACACAGTCGCTCCATTGGGCTACTTTACACTGCCGGCAGCCAGATGTGATGTGGGAACTGCCCACATTCAAGCAAATGTTACAGTGACAACGCAAGTATCATTGCCTAGCAACGGCGAGTAAACAGCTGTCGCTAGGTAAAGCC
Organism: Cryptotermes secundus; assembly: GCF_002891405.2. NCBI lineage: Eukaryota > Metazoa > Arthropoda > Insecta > Blattodea > Kalotermitidae > Cryptotermes > Cryptotermes secundus. The sequence goes on along the minus strand of NW_019730009.1, from coordinate 11,442 downwards.
TACAACAATACGGGCAGTGACGTGTTTACAATGCAATCCGACGCAATGTTATGTAAGAGGGAGATATAGCGATATTATAAAGAGAAGAGAGAGGTGTGGGTGTTGCAAGCAGTAATATTGTTGGTACTATACTACTAATCCTCAGTTCTTCAAAACCAAGGTGCGTCTGTGTATACTGTGCAACTATTATAGAACAGTTCAACAAGTGGTTGTCTCTTCATACATCGGTATCCCATACAGTAACATGTACTTATTATCCACACATAATGGATAGATTGTACAATTATTGGAGTTAAATAATAAAAAAATACAGTAACAGGAAGTTTAGCGGCGCTGATGTAGGAAGTAGATGTCCCTACCAGTCAGTCAAATACGGTCAAGTAATTGTATGGTTTATGTTGGCATACTTGTAGCATGGCGTGCAGTCATTTGTTAACGAAGTGAATTAATGCAATATGGCCACGTGGTGTTATGTTTATATTCTCTAGATTAAAATAAAAGTTTTTTGGATCATATTTAAGAAGTAATTGCCGTGGCTGCCTAGGCAGTTGTTGTATATATTGGTGTATCAAGAATTAATTTTTCGTCAACATTAATTTCATTCTGTTCTTCAACAGCTGTGTACATCTAACAAGCAACATGACCACAACGAATATCAGATCACCGTTAATTCTCGATCAGTTAATAAATTTATACGACCCCAAAATAATGGGAATAGTAATTGCCATCCTGGTTGTTCTAATAACAATAGGTAAGTTAATTTACATTTTTATCAAGAAAGTATATAAGAATGTGTTGGCATATGGAAGGGTTGAATATAAAAAAATATGCAATAGTACACTTAACCCCAGAACTGAACGTAAAAGTTTTATTAGTTGTCCAGTCTTAGCCATATAACAACCTTCGTAAACTAACTAAACTTAACGTTGAATGCAATGTTAGCATACTAAATTTATAGTAGATTTAGCTTGGAGAGGTTATATTGTGTAATTGGTAAGTGTAAGATCAGCAATGACGCTCTCAGATTGATTGATTGATGCTCTTGTTATACTCATTGATAGATTATTATATAAAAATATTACTGTATCGCATATAAGTCTTATTTATGTTGTTATTAGTTGTGATGAATACAGAATAGAGAAATGAAGAGAGAAAGAAAAAGTCACTCAGCAGTTTCTATTACAACACAGGTGTTCAGAGAAGAAATATGAACGAGACTGTTCAAAGTAGGAGGTCTCAGACTGGGAAGGAATGGAATTCTCTCCCTATGGCAAGCACATCTACCTGTTTTTAACAATTGATGCTTAAAAAACCTTATTTTTCTCCGACTTCCCAGTGCATTGTATTGTTCATCCAGTTTGCTATGTGAAACTCAGAATACAAGTGACATGAAATGTTTTTCAGGACTATTTATAGTATGGCGTTATAAGAAGACTGCCAGAAAGGGAGTCTTACTGATGGGGTTGAGTGATGCGGGGAAGACATTGATCTACTCACGGTTATTACACAACAAATTTGTTCACACCCACACATCAGTCAAAGAAAATAGTGGTGAATATGACTGTGGCAAGGTAAGAAAAATAATTATTTTTAATGACTACATTTTAGATTTCTTTTGTCTTCTTGTCTGCTGTATAAGAGCATAAAAATTAGAATATACAAAACTATAATTTTGCCTGTGGTTCTGTATGGGTGTGGAACTTGGTCTCTGACATTTAGGGAAGAACATAGACTGAGAGTGTTTGAGAACAGGGTGCTGAGGAGAATATTTGGACCGAAGAGAGATGAAGTGACAGGAGATTGGAGAAAACTGCACAATGAGGAGCTTCATAACTTGTACTCTTCTCCAGGTATAATTAGAACAATAAAGTTAAGAATAATGAGATGGGCAGGGCATGTAGCACGAATGGGGGAGAGGAGGAATGTGTATAGGATATTGGGGCAGAAAGCCAAAGGAGAGAGAGCACTAGGAAGACCAAGATGTGGATGCACAATATTAAAATGGATCTTTAAGAGATAGGATGGGGTGGTATGGATTGGATTGATCCAGCTCAGGATAGGGACCAATGGAGGGTTCTTGTGAACACAGTAATGAACCTTCAGGTTCCATAAAATGCCAGGAAGTTCTTGAGTAGCTGCAGATTTGGAGGCTTCTCAATAAGGGCTCGGCTTCATGAGTGACATTTTAGATTTAACATTAGTTTCATGTAAAGTCTTTAAAGACAACTATTATATAGATGCAAGTATACAGTGTAGGTCATGAGCATACATTTGTTAATAAGGTACTCATGTATATGTGGGTGCCCCAAGTAACTGTAAAAATGAAGAACACAGTCTTCTGTGTTGCAGCTCCATGCCCTGACATTTTGGGGGATCATATGATTCCCATCTTGAGGGCCATAGAGTAGGCTACGTATGAAATCAGCTTGCTGCCCAGCAGTATGTATGGCTGCCTGTGAAGTATACAGTGTACAGTCAGTACCGTGAGAAACCAAAGCAAGAGGTGAAGCCTCTAATTTGATTTCATCAGCAAGTCCAGGAGGTTGAGCATTTGGTTTTATATTTAAAGTTTTTAAGAAATTTTCTTTTTCTTTCTTTTAAGAAATAAATTTTGAACAATCATGTAAAGCTAGGTTTTAAGTTTTTAAAATAAAAAATGTAATCCATATGTAATCCATAAGTACTCTTTGTAAAATAGTGTTATGTGTTTTTGTAACATTGTACATGGTTTTTGGATTTGGTGAGCATCACGAACTCTGGTCATTTGAGATGTGTATGTAACAATATTAGACAGATAATTCAGTGATACCAACATAGGACCAATAGAATGTTAAATAAAAGAAAGCACTGATGTTAAATATAACAAAGCAGCAATGATGCTTTATGTTAATGAGTGCTTTTTTGCAAAGAGAGACAGTGTTTGATGGCTGTGACAGAATTTATGTAATAATATGCTGTAATATAGAATGTTGGAAAATTGGTATGAATTATGGAACTTGTCAAATGGCACTGTATGTAATAGTTCCACTGGAAATGGTGAAGTGAAGTTAGATTTCATTTGATTTGCTTTACTTTGTTTCACACAATTATTAGTGTTCGATAAGAGGTTGGTTAGATAGGTTTGTTTTAGATGGTTTTGGTTTGAATGATAATGTGTATGTACAAGAAGCATATGTCGCCACATGGCGATGCGTGGACACATTGAAACTAGTGAAATCTTTGAATACGTTTAGATTGTGGTCTTGTGCATTGTGACATTTAGTTGTGTGAGAGTTACAGTCATTTTGGAGGAACCTGCTGCCTTTGTTCTAATGGAACAAGTGAAGGTGCTGGTGACATGTTTCTTCAGAATGTTGGTAGCCACCTGCAGGGCTACACAGAACATGTAAATCAAATGAGATGTAAATAAGGGAAGTGAATATCATTAGTGTAAGATTCGAGGTTTTCACGCCAGTGAATATGAAGAATGCTGTCTTCTAGGATGCAGCACCAAGTAGATATTGTGTAAACCTACATTTCAGAGGAATGTATCACCATCTTAAGATGGAGGTGATATGCTCTTCTGAAGCGTCAGTTTACACAATATCTACATGGCGCCGTATACCCAAAGACAGCATTCTTCATATAATTTTAGTGATTTTTTTTGTCTAGAACTGTTGCATTTGTAGAGAAAAATTCTGTCACTTGTTTCATTGGACCCCTGTATTGTTGAATACTTATTATAGTCTTTTGTAATCTGTAAGAGAGAGATGACCGTTTTATACTTCATGAGATAATAATAATAATTCACAGGTTTCATTAAGGATCATTGATATTCCGGGACATGAACGACTTCGGGCAAAGTTCTTTGATGAATACAAAGGAACAGCGAGGGGTATTGTTTACATTATAGACTCAATCACCTTCCAGAAGGACATTCGAGATGTGGCTGAGTAAGTAATTGTGTGTTTTCACACCTATATTCTTAAGAAAAGATTCACACCAAAGCAATAAGCAACAGGAGATAAATAATTGGTATTATCACATTGTGTGTGTATTCACAGCAAGGAAATAAAAATATGTGATTAAGTGTTTGAGAACAGGGTGCTGAGGAGAATATTTGGACCAAATAGAGATGAAGTCACAGGAACTTGGAGAAAACTGCATAATGAGGAGCTTCATAACTTGTACTCTTCTCCAAGTATAATTAGAATGATCAAGTCAAGGAGGATGAGGTGGGCAGGTCATGTAGCACGAATGGGGGAGATGAGGAATGGGTATAGGATATTGGTGGGAAAGCCAGAAGGAAAGAGACCACAGGGAAGACCAAGGTGTAGGTGGGGGGACAAGATTAGAATGGATCTTAGAGAGATAGGATGGGATGGTATAGATTGGATAGATCTGGCTCAGGATAGGGACCAGTGGAGGGCTCTTGTGAACACGGTGATGAACCTTCGGGTTCCATAAAATGCTGGGAAATTCTTGAGTAGCTGCAGAATTGGTGGCTCCTCCAGAAGGGCTCAGCTCCATGAGTAAGTAAGTAAGTAAGTAAGTAAGTAAGTAAGTGTACTATCCTCTGTGGTGTAACACTGTGTAGTGTGGTAGAAGCTCAGTGACATTTTGGAAGAACATATGGCCTACCTATTCAGGCTCAAAGAATAAGCCAAGCAAGAAGCAGATGGTAAGCAAAGCCACTCTGCTTGCCTCCTCCTTGGCTTACTCTTTGGCCCTGAAGATGGGGTATTATTTTCCTCCAAAACATTGATGAACTTTACCAGTTTGATAGCGTAGTTGGTATAGTGACTGGCTGCAGGCTGAATGACCAAGGGGTTAGAGTTTGAGTCCTGGTAGGGTCAAAAATTTTCTACATGTCCGCCAGACCGGCTCTAGGGTCCACCCAGCCTCCTATACAATGGCTACTGGTGGCTATTTCCCTGGGAGTAAAGCAGCTGGGGCATGAAGCTGACCACTCACCTCCAGCTAGTGCCGAGGTCAAGAAAACGTGGATCTATCTATCTACACATCCACTCCTCCATATGCCTTCATGGCATGCTTAATTAGTTAAGCATAAGGACAACTTTACCTTTTACGGAGTATTACATAGAGTCAGTATAGCTCAGTCAATATAGCGATGGGATGGACAGCTGGGATTCAGTTCCTGGGACAAGAAAGAATTTTCTCTTGTGCATAGCACCCAGACCGGCTCTGGGGCCCACCCAGCTTCCTATCCCATGGGTACTGGGGGCTCTTTCCCCAGGGGTAAAGCAGCCACAGTGACAAGTTGACCACTCATCTCCATGTAGTGCTGAGATCAAGAATAGTGGAGCTATACCTCCACTCTTCCATATATCTTCATGGCACTAATGCTTAATTGATTAAGTGCAGGGACAACTTTACCTGTACATAATATTATAGTCCTCTTCATAGCCACCACCGTGAGAGCCTCACAGATTCAACGGAACAATTGATTAGTTTGTGAAAATGTGGCTGAAAGCAAGAAAACATGTTGTATCATTGTCAAATTAGTACCTAGTTCGTTACCTTGCACCATTAAAACAATACCAATGAAGGTTCCCTTTTATGTTTGTTTACACTACAATCACCTGATGTGGAAGGTTGGATTCAAAGACCAAGGACTGGTTGGAGAGATCAAGTGGTGGAAGATAACAAGTTTCATTGCATAGTTCATACATTACCCCCTTCCCCTCCTCCAATGTGCAATTCAAACTTTTGGAACAAGATTTATGCAAACCTGAAAGTAAACCACTGTGGAAACTAGCTTTGTCTGCTTGACTTGCCTGTAAAAGTGAAATACTTTCTCCAGAATAACTAGGTAAACCCTATGCAGGGATATTTTGTTACAAAAGGTAGGCTATTTTACTGCTTAACACTTTTCATTTTTTCACGTATATAAACTCAATCATTATTTCACTTCCATCATGCTTTTTTGCCGTGCCATGTGTAGCAATGACAGGATACAGTTCTTACTCAAATCCATTAAGTACATGATCTTTCCATATGCTTGGCTTTGGATGTTTTTGCCTGCTACCATCTGTTTCATTTCTTGGTGACAGTGTTTTATTGTGCCATATTTCATATGTCTGAGAGGAATATGTAAAAATGCCAAAAGGTGAGAGTTCATGAACTATGTGACAAACTACAGCATAAAAGCAAAAGTGCGGAATGAATGGACTCTTCTGAGAGGATACAGAAGAAGGAAGAAAGTGTTGTCATGAGCAGCACTCTATCTTGAAACATGTTTGCCAGTACTTTCGTGCTTGGTCTTAACCTCCAGGTCAAAACATATAATGGTTGTGGCTGGCTTATGGACAAGACAGATATTCCAGATAAGTGTGACAGGCTGGGCAGATGACCACCATATTAAAAGGATATTACTACAGTGTAGACTTGCATATTCTTTCCTGCATGTGTTGGTTTTGGATCAATAGTTATCATGTTTAAAGGCAATGTTAATAACTTCCTGAAAATGAAGTGGCCTAGAACTAAATAGACGTTGTTTAGCCTGGTCTTCTCCTGTTTTCAGTCTTGGTAACTTCTAGCAAGTTTGCTAGTGTACAGTATGCATACCGATTGATTTAAACACTGGTCGTGAGAACACAATCCACCCTGGTGAAAATATCTGTGGATGATGATGATTGAAGAAATGTTTAAATCTGTAAAGAAATGTGATAATACCTGCTATTTTTTGTTTCCAGATTCCTGTATACGCTGTTGTCTGACCCGGTAGTGGCCAGCAACAGGCTCTCGTTTCTTATTTTGTGCAACAAACAGGACCAGACCATGGCAAAAGGTTGTACAGTCATCAAGTCGCTACTTGAGAAGGAAATGTAAGATGAAAACCCATTTGATTAATTTCCATTCTATTTTCTGAACATTTGTTTGTCTTTTATTTTTAGTCTGCTTATTTATTTTATAAGGAAAGACATGTTAATCGTGTTATTATGTCTCTGTGTCTGTCTCTCTCTTAATGTCTTTTGGACAAGTAACAGATCAAGATGTGATGTTATGTACTTTGGTAAATAAGTGTCCAGTTTCAGATGAACCTGTTGCCCCCATTTTCTTGGTCACTTTCTACTCTTCTACTTAACTGTCTGAAGTAGATAGTAGGTTCTCTGAAAACATTGGTCCCTGTCTACCAAACCACACGGTGTCACATCACAGAAGACCATAATCTTGATACCCACTCTTGTAAAAATCTGAAATCTCACTACTGAAAGATTCTTATGTAACACACTATACTTTCACCTGAGATTAACTGATAAATAATGAACTTTATGAAGTAATTTTGTCTTTCTTAATTTTATTATAACCCACATGATTGAGGGCCTGTTACAGGGATAGCTTTACCATTTTTTTTACAACATGGTTGAATTTAATTTCTTTTCACTGGTGAGCTGTGGACAGAAACAGCAAATAAGGTAGTTACTATAGGATTCTGACGATGGTGTATAACACACTGATATGTTGGGTTTTTGGACTTTATCCATCGTCGTGGTTTTTATTTGTTATCTTAAAAACCAGGATGATGGATAAAGTCCAAAAACCCAACATATCAGTGAGCAAATAAGGTATCTTGTGTTTCATCCAAAAATTCATGATGAAAATGGCGGTTGCAATGAATATTTGTTTTTGTTCCAGGAACGTACTACGCACAACGAAGTCAAGCCAGTTGGAGAGCACAGGTGAAGCTGCTACTAACAACACTTTCCTAGGAAAGAAAGAGAAGGACTTTGAGTTTGTGCACCTGCTTCCTATCAAAGTAGACTTTGCAGAATCCAGTGCATCAAATGTGGATCCTGAAAAACCTGTAGAGCTGGAAGCTTTGGAGAAATGGCTTATTCATATAGCTTGAATTATCATGAATTGTGCTGCAAAAATTATTTCAGTCTCAATATAACCATTCTTTTGTTTTTATATATTGTATTTGTAAATTGCAATTTTGATAGTTAACACTTGCGTATGATTATTGTTGTGGAAACTTTTGCAGATTTGGTTATAAATGAAATGATATATGAAATTTTTGGCTTTTGTTAAACGTTCCTTCCATATACGAGTACATATTTTTGTTGTGTTGTTTAAAATGAAGATTTTTTCCTGAACAAAAGAAAAAGGAGTGAAAGAAAGGATGGTTAAGACTCAGGTAGGCTGAGAGACTGTTTGCAGTGTTTATTACTATTGGGTATCACACACTAGGACGATCTCCACATCCGCATGAGAATGTACTCTCGACAGGATTTATGGAAGGTGAATAAATGAAATGAAATTAAATGAAATTAACCATCATCACTGCTATTAAAAAGAAGGGATGCATGCAAGATTTCTTCCTGAATCAATTTTCACATTTGTGTACAGTCATCAAGAATTTAATTTAGGCTTTCAGTGACATGAGAATTTTATTTATCCTCATGAATAAGAAGTAAGGTCCATCAGATGTAACAAGGTTAATAAGGGAATATAAAATTTTACCTTTACATGTTTCAACCACTACTGGGCAGGTTCAGAAGATGTAACTAACACTCTAAAGAAATGCCTTACACATAAGTTGTCTGAAAGGGATTTTGAAACTTAAATATTGTATATGTTAAAAGTAATTAGTTAACATCAGTTAAAATAAATTAAAGGTACTGTAAAGTAGAGGAACATAATTGTGTTTTTTTTTATACTTTTGGTTATGTAGAATGTTTATACATTGTTGTGTTGTTGTTTGTATGTATGTCTGAAAACATAATATAGGACCTTTTTGGTTCTCAATTTTTCTTTTACTTGACACATTAATAAGGGTAATTCCTCATTTTCCCATATCTGTGTGGTGTCATTGTGTGTAAGCTGGTTAAGTACATTGTAACATGAGGGATGTGCCACAGTGAACTGAAAGTATGTGATATTGTGGATTTATAAGTTGAGTGGTCTTGCCGTTGTAATGCTCTGTAGTCAGTTGAAGAAAAATGTAGTGTGGCATGTAGAGCCATTGCTATGCAGTAACTGCAAGATGGGCTGATGTACCAGGGTTGTTTCTGGGCAATGTTCCTGCAGCAACAGACACGAATGCAACAGTAGAACCGTGTTTTCCATGTGGTCTGTGCTGAGATGCTATAAGCAAGGGACAAGGTTAGAGCTTAGTTGATAGTCAGTAGTCAGTTGTCTTTGGGAGTCTGTGAAGAGAGGACTTGTGCCTGGAGTCAGAGAAATAGCCATTGTTGGAGCAATTACAAGGAAATGTCTAGTACTAGAGTGAGAACACTAGATTATGCACTGTAGTGAGCTGTAAAGTGTGGAAATAGCAATACTTTTACAGTTATTTGTATTTACGACCTGTAAGTGGTCAGTAAATCTAGTCACAAAGCCAAACCCCGTCTGTGGTCACACACACATATACTACATGACAGTGCAGTAAGTATTTGTGCCAAAGTTCGCTTTTTATAAGAAAGCTTTCTTGGAAAAAGTTCATCTGAAGAGGAGGGGCATATTGTTATCTACCAAGATGAGTATCTGAGTAGAAATATAGCTGTATTTTCCAAAATTTTTTAAGTCACCAAGGTTAGGTATTTTCTGTGAATTTTGTTTTTAGTAATTCTCTGTAACAAGTGCATGTGAATGCATCAGAGAAACCACAGGTAGGGGATGGTACTGAACACAGTGCAAAGATGCATCAGATTGGGGATACAGGTGTAATTCTGACAGTTGCATTGGATTCAAATTTCATTGGCACAGGAGGACAATATGAGATTGAACATTGTGACAAGAAGGCTATATATATGTTCCCATGAAGAAACCCAGAGACTTAAAATTGTACAACAGAAGTACAGGTGCAGTAGATCTTCTAGATCAGTTACCAAGCCTACACAGAATCTTAAGATTCAAAAAATGGACATTGCTCCAACTAACTCATTCAGTGATCTAAGCTTGGTCAAAAGTTATGGGCTGGAAACTGGTAGTGTTCTTGATGATAATGTTTGGGATGTGCAGCACTTCAGAATGAAAGTTGCTAAACCTCTATTACATTCTGGAAGGAAAATCAGAACAGACAGGGAGGGGGGGGGGGGACCAAATGAGGAAAGTGAAGTTGCCACCACTGTGTGTGAGAAATCAAGTATGACTTTGTGGACCACATGGCAAGACAATGAGAAAACTCGATCCTAGCATTGCAGAAGACAAAATTGTGCAGGAAGATCACATATTTTTGTTATAACAGTAAGACCCTGCATCTAAAACAGATTTTATAATATTCTATTGTAGCATCCAGTTGTACTGTTTATTCCAATTCCAGGAATCCCCAAAGTGTGAATTTTAATAATTTTAATGTATGGAAAAGGTTGCACAAGAACAGTGACATGAGAGTGCTAAAATTGGAACAAATTTTGTAGTTTTTTTGCTGCAAGTGAGATATGTTTCATTAATTATGATTGTTCAATGTATTCAACTAGGAAATAGATATAATTCATAACATGCCATAGCAAATTTTAGTTTGATGCAAATGTAAGATATCAATTTAGACAGAAGCTCTTGATATTATGTCTGTCTTTGTGTGAAAATACATGCTGAGTATTGTAAGATTTGGCCAGTCACGATAGCCGAGCGGTCTAAGGCATGTACTATCTTCGCTCGCTTGGAAACTGGGGATCGAGGGTTCGAATCCCACTTGGCGAATGGATGTATAGTTTGTGTGTGTGCGTTTTTCTGTGTTTATGTACAGGTAGAAGCCTTGCGACGAGCTGATCACCCGCCCAAGGAGTCCTACTGAATGTGTAAAATCTAGAAAAACAGAGGTGAACGGAGAAGTTCATGGAGGTAGGCCTAGGCCCACTGGGGCTCTAGTGCCAAGGAAAAAAAAAATGTAAGGTTTGACACAGTTGCTAAGATAATGAAGACTTAATGGACTAGCAGTCATGTCACTTCGTTTAAAAGGGCTGATGTTACAGGGATTATCTTTGCGCCCATTATCAAAACCATCCGATCCTGATGATGGGGACAGAGATGGCCCCAATAATGTTTGTCATTTTTAATCCACTAACATGGCTGGCAGGCTGAGATTTCATATAATGTGTACTTAAGCATTTACCCGTCTAAGTAACGCTTGAGAGCTGCAAAAAATATACAAACCAGTTTATTTATGTTTTATTACAACCCTAAATAGAAAGTAAGTATGGAAAATAATGATGATCACAGTGGCTGCACGGTCTGAGGCATGAACCATCTTTGAGCACTCAAACACTAGGATTGTGGGTTTGAATCACATTTGAGGCACAGATGTTTCTGTGCATTTATTCTGTGTTTGTGTTGCTCTGTGTATAGGCAGTGGCCTTGATATATGCTGATCCCCCATCCAAGGAGCCCCACCGATTGTGTATAGATTAAAAAAATGAAAAAAGCGGCCAAGGTCCGAAGGGCTGTCGCAAGGATCTGTTGTGTAACCGTGCCTCCACTGATGACCGCTAGCTGGTG
>NW_019730008.1:0-373 GCF_002891405.2 Cryptotermes secundus | reverse complement strand
TCTTTCCAGCTATGCTTTGCTAGCTTGCCAGCTTTGCGTTCCTAGTTTTCTAGCTTCCCANGCAGGCTTTGCGTTGCTAGCTTCCTAGTTTTGAATTCTAAAATGCTACACTTGCGTTGCTAGCTTGCAAGATATTGCGTGGCTAGATTTGCTAGCTTTGCGTTGCTAACTTTCTAGCTTTGCATTGCTAGCTTGCCAGCTCTGAGTTGCTAGCTTGCTATATTTGAGTGGCTAGCTTGCAACTTTACGTTGCCAAATTTATATTTTCCTTTTCTAGCTTGCTAGCTATTCGTGCAAGCTTGCTTGATTTATGTTGCTGCCTTGTTAACTTGGCGTTGATAGCTTGCTATCTTTGAATTCCTATCTTGCTAGA
>NW_019730007.1:65961-73288 GCF_002891405.2 Cryptotermes secundus | reverse complement strand
AACTAGTGGTTGTCTATTCATTCATACGACATCCCACAAATGTATGAGGGGTAGGTCTTCTTGGCCCTTGTACCATGACCTACAGTGGTCTGTTGTGCTGCCCCTTTTGATTATCTCCTCAGCAGTCCTGCGCTTCGAATGAAGCGTAGGATCTTGTACGTCGGGATGTCAAAATAGTCACTTGGTTCCATAAAATATTGACCCAAGTGGTGCAATCTTAAATAAGTCAAGGCCTCACATTCGCACAGGATATGTGTGGCTGTTTCTTTTTCTTCTTGACACCTCTCACAAGTGGGACTGTTACTTAGTCCCAATTTGAAGAGGTGTCCTTTGAGGTGACAGTGTCTTATAGGCAGGGATGTTACAGCATGTTACAATGAACATACATATTCTTTTCAGCAACTTCGAGGAGTGATAGAAGCCCTTCACATTCTGACAAAATCAAACAACACGAGATTTGAGTTCATTTTTACAAACTTAATACCAGGAAATTTGAGGCATTTCACATCTGTGATGGGTGTACACAAGTATGTAAAAATTTTCACAATATTTATGTTTGGTTACTTTGTGATCTTGATGTCATATTGTAAGATTTGATGTTTTCACGCCGCGTGACTATGAAGAATGCCGTCTTCTGGGATGTGGTGCTGTGTAGCTCTTGTGTGAACCGATGTTTCGGGGGAACGTTTTTCCTCATTCCTCCAAAACGTTGATTCACACAAGATCTACACAGCACCACATCCCAGAAGACATAATTCTTCAGTATATCATATTGTCACTGTGTGAAAGAAGGATGAGTGGTAAGAACTGCACAGGAAAGTATTCTTCTAAATAATTTTAATTTCAGTGCTCTTATTTTTACAACATAAGGCTATTTTACAAATGACAAAACAATTCCATTCAGTGTGACTGTTGAAGCTTTTACTATTTCACTTCTAAGCACCCTAACATGTTTCGGTCCCTATAGACCATCATTGGAGGGAACATTAATACATCAATACTCCCTCCAGTGATGGTCTATAGGGGCTGAAACATGTTAGGGTGCTAAGAAGTGAAGTAGTAATAGCTTCAACAGTCACACTGGATGGAATTGTTTTGTCATTTGTAAAATTGTTAGTGTGATGGACCAGAATGAAACAAATAAAAAAAAAGGCTATTTTGTGTTGTTTATTTTGCCAACTCTATGTAATGCCATGTATTGCATAATTCATGTACAGAGGTAAAATTACTAGTATTTAAATCTTCTTAAAATTTGTTCAGAACAATCGTCATAAATAATCATTAACATGAAGTATGTGCCTTGTTTAGATCTGTGACTGCAGTGAACTCTCATATTTCATAAGAAATGATAATTTTCATATGTAATCATGTCTGTGCACGTGTGCATCCACTGAAGCTTTAAAATAGAAAAATTGAATGCTTTTCATAAATTTCATTTTGTATGTTATGCCAGTTGAAGAAATTCTGTTTTTGTCTTTTTAATGTTTACCATCCCTAACTGTAGTGGCTAGGCTACAGGCTGTCATTTCACATGCTGTTGCAGTTTACAATAATGTATCCATGGTATTGTCATGTATATTAGTGACTAATAACGTGGGTTCTGGATTAGATGAATGGGTTTATTTGCTCTATATACACACCAGCAGTAATTACACATAATTATAGCGCTGTTGCTATTTCTGTACTTTATAATTGCTACACCCACACTAGTCACCTGATAATGCAGTTAAAACACAGGAACTATAACAGTCTCACTGAATGACACACTCCAGATATTACACATAAAGTCTTCAGAGCTGCATTCTTACAGCTAACTCTTAATTACACTGCACTGCACTGCACTGCACTGCACTCTTGGATCTTTTCCCTGACGGCTTCATGTCCTTGACTCATGGCTTCTCAGCTATGACTACTTGCAAATGACCTTTGTTGTCCCCTATAAACCTTTGGCATGGACCAAACATAGAAAACACAAGTCATGTGATTGCTGTCCAGCAGGTTTATTGGCACATTGACTGCGGCCTACAGAAAACAAACATCATGTGACAGCTACCCACTGTTGCAGTGACATCATTGGAACTGCGAAGAAATGTGTTTACTGAGCCGTTGATCAATTCAGTTAAAATATTAAATGAGAACTCAACTATATTAGTGTCGAAAAAATGTGATGTTAATCCTGCTGGACCATACGGATCACAGTAGTGCAGTGGATGGCCATTAGTAGTCAGATAATGATTGGAACATGTGTTTACATCAGCTAAGATATTGGTTAGAGACTCTCGGAATATCTTGCACAGTGGACCATCATGGAAATCACCAGGTTGAAAATGAGTTGGAGTGTTCTGTTAAGGAGTACTAGTGAGTCTTCTTTGCAGGTCTTATATGTCCTCCAGAATGTACCGGGAACTGAAGCTTCGAGGAGCCATCATCCACAACAAGCAACTCAAGATCCTGCCACTCGAACAGCTGTACACAACTGTGCCAGGTGTCTGGAATCTCTCCAGTGATCAGGTGATATATAGCAAGACACGTTGCGTTCATTTTCACCATTTTATTTCCCTTGGTTTCAGAGATCACTAGTTGTAGAGTTTAATTCTCTTGATGGTGTTGGGAATTTATTGGAAGTCTAGTTGTTCAGCTGGGCAAGATATAGCTTACTTCTATGTAATGAAGGTTTATTGCCATGTTCACAAAACCCTGCTGTTAGATCCTGTTCTGAACCAGTGGAATCCAGTCCACCCATTCACACCTTGTTCCTCCAAGATCAGTTTCAACCCATTATACAGTAGGCTTAAGTTACCAGCATAAAATAAAATATATTGTGACATGACACCTGAAAGCTGTAATATTCCATTCCTAGCCAGTGGCTCGCTTGCGCACGTTTCCATGACAACAAGTCAGTATAATCTATTTTCTGAGCAACAGTTGGGTAAGCACGTTCCCATGGCAACGAATAAACAGAAAAGAAAAACAATAACAGAGAAACTGTAAGACCTTGTAACTTATATTTGCTGTGCCTCAAAGTTATAAAAGAGTTAGTTCAGTTCATTTGTGAGAGTGAGCTGTGAGCTGTCATTTGGCATTCATCATTTATAAGAGAGTTAAGTGTTCAGCTAGCGGCCTCCGTAGTCTAGGGGTAATGTTCCCACCTCATGACTCAAGGTACGCGGGTTCAGACCCAGTGGAGGTCGTGGAATTTTTAAGGGCGGAAAAATTCAGGGAACAAGTCCTCCGGGAGGTACTTGTAAGCCGTGTATCCCGTGTTGTAGATTTACGGCACGTAAAAGATCCTCATGTCTCAAGGAGACCTCTGAGCAAAATTAGGCCCGCCCAAGTAGTTTCCAATTCCTCCGGTAGATGGGGACGTATCGGGGACCACTGCCAGAGAGGTAGCCGACCTCGCTGGCAGAACGGGGCTGATAGTGAGCACCAGTACTAGAAGGGCATGGTGACTAGTAGAATAATTAAAGGGGGGCGCACAATAGATTAACAACTAGTCGCAGTGCATGGAGAAACCCACCCCCTCCAAAATAATAATAATAATAAGTGTTCAGCTGTGGAGTGCTAACCAGCAGACAATGGAAGCTGAGGAAGTGACAGATTCATAAATCAGAACCAAGTCAGCCACAGTAGGAAGAGAACAGACTCATAGTCCAGCAAGGAATGGAGCGAGTCTTAGACAGTCATTGCTTGTGAGCTGTTGTAATTGGTTGTAATTGTAGAGAAGTGCCAGTAAATCCAATCCAGAACCTGTTATTATCTATGATGGAACCCCCGGACACGTGACAGTATTTAGACATTTCAAAATAAACATCTCAGAATTAGCACTAAATGTATGTATAGGTCTACTCTGTACTGAAAGAAGTAAACAGTTTTGACTCTTATTATAACATTTCACGTGCAATAATGTAGCTAATGTAATCCCTGCAGAAGACTGCCTCACAGCCATCAGAGTTTGCTTGTAGCTTAATATTATCCTTCCATTTGACTGTACACACTGTAGATATTGTCAGCCGAATAAAGTAAGCCATATTAAAATGGGGTCCAGAGCTTCTTGTTTCATATGGGCATATGTTTTACATGTAGTTATTGTTTTGTTTAACAGGGCAATCTTGGCACTTTCATCATCACTAATGTTCGTCTGGTATGGTTCGCTGATATGAACGAGAATTTTAACATCTCCCTTCCATATCTACAGATAATGCATGTGAGTAGATACGTCTTTTGAATTGGCTGGAGGTTGAGATTTGAAATGCCCACAGTGGTGAGTGTCAGTCATCTGGGACTTAGATCGGGTGGGTAGGTACCAGCGTTCAGGTGGAACATGCTACTTTAAGCTTCAGAGCAGAAGAATGCCCTGAAGATGGATGCAGCAGATTCCTCCAAAATGTTGGTACCTATCTACCAAATACACCAAATGTTTCCAACAATTTTATGATGTGCATCAATAATTGTTGGGTTTTTTGTGTGCACACATGTGTTGCACAGCACATGAAGAGGTGTAGGAAATTTGAATGTTGATGGGCAAATTTTTTGTGATATCTATGAAAAATACTGTTTTAATATGCAGATAGTCATGTGGACTTCTTTTAATATACCATAAAATCCTGATACAAGAAAATAAATAGTTTTAGGGAGAAAGGGTGAAGATTTATTTGTATGTAATGTGTTCAAATTTGTATTCCCCACTAAAATTAAATTCAACTTCCTTAAAAGCCAAGAGAGTTCATACAGTATAGGACCAGGCTGCGGGCTAGATGGCCAAGGAATTGGGATTCAGTTCCATACAGGGGCAAGAGATTTTTCTCTTCTCCACAGCATCCAGGACCCACCCAGCCTCCTGTACAGTGGGTGGCAGGGGCTGTTTGATCAGTGCATGAAGCTGACTACTCACTTCTATCAAGTGCCAAGGTCAAGAAAGGCAGCAGAACTATGCCTCCACTCCCGCAATTCATCTTCACAGTATTGTGTTTGATTAATTAAGCACAAGGACAACTTTTGCCTTTTATCTTTATCCAATAGAATTCTGAATATGCATTTCTCTGTTATAACTGTAAGTGAATTAAAGGTTTGTATAATAAAAAAAAGCCATAACATTGTTCATATGGTTAGAGGCCTTTCCCAGATTTGTGACATTCCATGTGCGATGTTATGATGCAGGATCCAGAATTTGGGTGCTATTTTCTGTTAGAACCTTGGTTTTCCCCTGCCACTTCCATTCCGCTAATGCCCCTTGTTCATGTATTACAGCCCATACATGATATGCCTGGCCTGCCAGTGCATTGTCATAACCTTTTTCTTCAGTTTATGATTTTGTCTGTGACCAGAGAGAAGTTAATGTATAATAAAAGTGACTTTAGAAGCAACAGTCAAGTAAACTGTTGGTGGGTAGGTTAGATTTTTGGAGATAAAGAGTTCATTTTTATGTCAGGTGAAAATCCGCGAGTCCAAATTTGGCCCAGCACTAGTTGTGGAATGTGCAGAGCGTTGCGGTGGCTACGTGTTGGGGTTCCGAATTGATCCAAAGGAAAAACTGCAATCTGTACATAAGGAGCTGGTGTCCTTACACAGAGTATATGGACAGGTGCCGTTGTTCGGCGTGCAGTTCAGAGTAGGGGAGCAGGTGAGTGGGAAGATAAATGAGCAAATGTATGCATAGGGTAATGATTCTGCTGCATTCAGTCCCATTTGTTTAATTACCTCCAAAACTGTAAGACAGGAAGACTAATGGAGATAAAGTGTGCTTCAGTCTTCTCTGCAATTTCTCTTTACAATGTTTTTCACTCTAGTAAATATTTAGGAGGTTACATTAACCTTTATCGCACGGCCATTTAAATTCCGGTAGTGGCCATGGGATGGATTTAATTTAAATGCCCATCATTGTAGAGTAATAAAAACTGTAATCATGTTAGTTATTTAGTTATTTTAGAGAGGGTGANAGGTATTTGAACCCGCGTACTATGAGTCATGAGGTGGGAACGTTACCTCTATACTACGGAGGCCGCTTTGTAATCATGTTACTCAAAATGCTGTTATTTCTACAATTTTTGTGATAAACGAATGAAATAAACGCTACTTTTATCTAGAAAGTATATAGAATCAGATACTATAATTTACCAATTTTAGAATCTGTAAAAATTGTTACATTGATTCCAAAAAAAAAATTTCCCAATTTTGAGCGTGTCCACAAAAATGCATAAAGCTTCTGCACAGTACGTTTCTGCAGTATAAATGCATGGTGCTGACGCACACTCTTGTGTGTAATCTGGTAATAGGAGAGGATGTTTATGTACTCACATTCTCCAGTCACGTATGCTATCTCTATAACCGAGTGTGGGCGATTTCTTAACCTACATTGACCGTTTATTCACGTATGTCGGACTATCCAGACAGGCAGTTCTTGGAATATCACCTCATTCCACTTGCATCCACGTCCCTTCAGAATAAACTGTAACGCATTCTGAATGGTGTGATTTACGAGCGGCTTCTCTATTTTGAATTCTTCAACGCGAAAAGGGGCCATGGTGCATAGTTGAAATTGCGATGTTTTATAAGCGTTATGAATAGAGGAGACCATTCGCCATCACTGACCTACTCCCTGCTAATACGAGAATAACATTGCGTGTGCACACTTCGCGTGGAAAACAGTTAATTATGGACAAAGTGCATGAATTGCAATGTCGGACTCTGCATTCAGTGACATGCAACATTCAGTTAGATGATGCAGGAGGGAAGACAGTCTACTTATAAAGCTGGTGTCCAAAAATATTGTAAGTAGAACAAGAATTTCTATCTTAAAATAAGATTTTAAAACACTGTGCGCACGCATGGCTTGCGGGTACCCATATGGTGATGCACGGCCACTCGGCTGTACTTTAAATGACGCCGTATGGTGACATTAGTCTGATAAAGGTTAAAGATGTATATGAAAGTTTATGATTCTTCATGCTAATTGTCTGCTATTTCTGTCCATATTTTCAACAAAATTTTAATATGTCAGATTTGAGTAAAACTTTCCATTTTAAAGTTCTATTAACCTTTATCGGACGGGCCATTTAATTTCCGGTAGGGGCAGCTGGACGGAGTTTATTTAAATGCCCGCCCTTCTAGAGCGATGAAATTGTAAGCATGTTTCTGAAAATGGTGTAATTTCTACATTTTTTATGATGAACGAAATGAATGCTCCTTTAATGTAGAAAGAATATAGAATCAGATATTCTAATTTACAGATTTTAATATCTGTAAAAAAAATGTTACACTCATTCCAAAAAAAAAATCCCGAAATTCATACATTTTCTGCACCATGCGTTCTAGCAGTGTAATACAT
>NW_019730007.1:10747-63414 GCF_002891405.2 Cryptotermes secundus | reverse complement strand
AAAAAAACCTTACACGCGTGGAATCCGCGACATCATATGATGACGTTCGGCCAGCTGCCCTAACTTTTAACGACATCATATGATGACGTTCGTCCGATAAAGGTTAAATTTGTATGGCAGTTCTCAAAATGTTGTGTGTAAGCAGGTAGATGGACACACATGACCAAGATTATAAGTGTATTTTGCAACTTGTCATTGCAGATGTATCAGAACATAAGTATTATGATCTGGCATGTATTATATTCTAGATACAGTGCATCTAGTGAACTTTGTGAACAGATAACCAGCCAGAGTTGAAGTTGACAGTAGGCAAGATGGCTGTCTTCTGGGGTGTGACACCTTGTAGTTTGGTAGACAGGTGCCAGTTTTGTGGAAGACCCTGCTTCCTCCATATTCTACCTTGAAAATGAAGCAGCAGCTTTCTCCAAAACATTGCTACTTATCTACCAAATTACAAGATGTCACACCCCAGAAAAGAGTAATCTCCATAGTCCCCCCATGAAAACCCCCCAGTTCTCACAGTAGTTCAGTTTGCTTGGGCAAACTGAACAAATGGATTCTGTCATCATGTCATGGTTTTCTTCTGGCTGGATTAAGTTTGCTTATGTTATTATAGGTCATCTAAATGAGAATTGTATTTCATTTCTTTCATCTCCTCTTCTCATTTGTTTTATTATCTCATCTCTGACTGCATTTCTTTTGTGTATAGACAGAACAAAATCTGTCTGTCCACAATTTTCTCCCTTCTTAATTCTGTACTGTAGCATCTGTTTGTGTTTAGTTCAGTTGGTTACATTCATCTGTCACCTGTATGCAACATGCCAGTCATGTTGGTCAGTTGTGTAATAATGAGCATGTATTAATTAATCACAAAGTCACTATTATACACTGGATATTATATTAATTGTTCATAACCATTACATGGTCTTCCTCAGGTGGATATATGTAACCTCATCTAATGTAATATGTCAAAGGACATGTATGTGTCTGTAAACAGAAAGAGTTAATAAAAGCCCACCATGGAAGGGATTAATGTCCAGCTTGTTTCTTTCCATGTAGGTTGAAACATGTCCAGAACCACCGTCTCTGATAGAAGATATCCAAGAGTTTGATGACTCGGGTGACGTGCTGTCAAATGCATTTGTGGCTTATTTTGCGGATTCTGGACACAAGAAGGACCGTGAACCTGTGTACAGTCCAGAGCTGGGATTGGCGGTCGAGAAACTTAAAGATGGTTTCACAATGCAAAGTCTGTGGGAAGTGCTGCCTAGTTCACAGTGAATTGCAGCATTTTCACATTGCCTTGTTTGTTTTGTAGTCAGACATTATTTCTAGTCATTGTACCGTAATTTTAAGGCTATGATCTGTTGCGTTGTGATGCCATGTAGCTCGTTACATTTGGAAGACTGT
This sequence comes from Cryptotermes secundus, assembly GCF_002891405.2. Classification (NCBI taxonomy): domain Eukaryota; kingdom Metazoa; phylum Arthropoda; class Insecta; order Blattodea; family Kalotermitidae; genus Cryptotermes; species Cryptotermes secundus. The sequence continues at coordinate 62,004 of NW_019730007.1, read as the reverse complement.
AGTTCCTGCCATGAAAACCTTGAATCTCTGATTTTGCAAGTTCCTAAAAACGTAAAGCTATCTCTGTAACAGACTATGGAGGCCCAAAGGGTTGTAAGATGTCAAGGCCCTCACAGTTTCTAGACACTTGGTTCACTGTTGGTGGTGAGGTCAGCCTTACATGCAAGCCACCCACCCTTTACCAACAGGAAGATTTCTGGTACTCATTTCTGTTAGAGGCTGAATCAACCCCAGGGCCATAGTGTGGCTGGAAGGATTAGGTTAATTGAAAAATCCAGTGACCTCATTGGGAATCAAACTTGCGACCTACTGGCTTGTAGCATAGTGCCTCATCCAAGTACACTACTGCGTCACATTTCCCTAACAATATTAAAATATTAGATGGTGGTCTTCTGACTTAAGACATCATGTGGTCTAACAGGTGGACACAAACATTTCAGAGTGCACTGTTGCTTCTGTCTTCAAGTAAGAAGGTGACAGTGGTAGGTTCTTCCAAAATGTTTATAACCGCCTTCACGGCTTGTTAGTGTCTTCTGGGTTATGATGCCAGGTAGTAAGGCATAAAGGTACAAGCATTTTGGAAGAAGGTAGAGGAAAATCATAATTCTCTTAGAAAACCCTGCATAAATGTCATTCCATATTTAGGAGCTGGAATTCAGCCACTTGACCTATGTCATGGCTCTCCCAGTCAGTCGGTATACTGAATTCAAAGATATTAACACAGATAGCAATATTTATTCATCAAGAAGTGAATAATGGTAGTTTTAATTGTCCTGAAGAATAAGAATATGAAACAACAATTTTTATTATACAGCAATATTATTTACAAGTTGAATAAAAGTTGCTGTGTCATACAGCACCACCGGTGTCAGACCGACACACTTCTCAGTTATGCAGAACTGTACAGTCATACAGGCTTCATATAAAAATGGAAACAGCGAACAGAAAGGCAGGAGGTGCTGAAACTGTTAGTGATGCTTGCATGATCTCAAATACCTGAATAAATAAATAAATATATATGTATATAAATGCATGACTTGTCTCTTCTGGTATACACAAAGTGATAAATGACTTGCACATTGATAACCTGCTTATATATAAAAATTTGTAATGTTCCTTTTCTGATATATATATATACACAGTAAAACTTGGTTATAGCAACATCGGTTTCTGTGACACCTTGTCTATTGCATCAAATATTGAATGGTACGAACTAATTCCTCATAAAGCAACTGTTTTTATACCTTGCTTAGTACAACATGCACAAATGCATCAACCTCGTATGTAACGTCATTTTCATTCCTGAATTTCTCTGATATCGTGGGAAAGTTCGATGTGTCTGCCCACCCTCACTTTCTCTACTTGCTGACGTGACTGTCCTGGAAGAATACGACCGCGGGCTGCAAGAGGAGCGTGGGTTTTATGCGAAAACAAGGGTGTGGGGTGGGACTGCGTGAATAGTGCAAGAGGACGTGGCAGGTTGTTAACTGCATTCCTTTCCTAGAATCTCGTCTAACAGGACCTCACATTGTCTACTTACCCTATAGTGTTCCTGCCTAAACCCAGAGAAGTGCAGTAGTGAAAACATGGCAATGAAAAGGAAAGTTTTAAGCATTGAAGAGAAAGTTAAAGTGATTCGTGAAATATTGTGTGTATTGTCAGTGAAAAGCGCTGTAATATGTCTTTGATATTACACATTTGGGCAATTCCACGTTAATGTTACGTTAGTCTGTACTTAACTACGTATTTCACTAAAAAATGCAACATTTTAACTCGGTTTTTGGTAGATTTTTACGTGACTAACATAAGGCTACTGTGGAAGTGCCCATTTTGGTTACAATGACATTCGTTTATAACGACACTATTTTTAGGTCCCTTTGATGATGTTATAACCAAGTTCTACTGTATATATATATATATATGAATTGATAATGTATCACATTTGGGACCCTGAAGTTCATATGTGCCTTCAGGTGTGTTGTTACTTCTTTTATGTGTATAAATTAATTTCTCTGATGTGTACAGATTGATAGTATGTAACTTCTGGAACCCTGAGGTTTGATAGCGTTTCATTTGATATATAAGAGTTGATAACGTGCATGTTATGATATATGAAATTTGATAACATGCCTCTTATAACATATAAAAGCTGATAAAATGCCTCTTGCAATGTTCTTAATATTGAAAAAGCATCGTTAATTAACCTGCAGAGGAAAAAATTCATCTTCTGTTGTATACATATCAGCAGCACCTACTAGTTTATAGTGTGTGCCTTATGGTATATGTAACTTGGTAACATATTTCTTTTGTTAAATACAAGTTGATTATGTGTCACTTCTGGAATAGTCAAATTGACAACAAGTCTTTTGTGGTGTATTCAGGTTGATAGCTTAAATTTTTCACTGTAGTGATGTCACTTCTGGTTTGCAACATTTGCCTTGCTAACTAACTGACTTAATGGAACTGAGCCCTTCTTGAGAAGCCACCAACTGGACAGCTGCTCAAGAACTTCCCAGCATTTTATGGAACCCGAAGGTTCATTGCCGTTTTCACAAGAGCTCTCTACTTGTCCTTATCCTGAGCCAGATCAATCCAGTCCATACCACCCCATTCTGTCTGCCTAAGATTTGTTTTAATATTGTCCCCCCACCTACATCTGTGTCTTCCTAGTGGTCCCTTTCCTTCTGGCTTTCCCACCAGTACACTATATGCATTGCTCTTCTCCCCTACTCATGCTGCATTCCCCACCCATCTCATCCTCCTTGACTTGATTATTCTGGTTATACTTGCTGAAGAGTGCAAGTTATGAAGCTCCTCATTATGCAGTTTTCTCCAACCTCCTGTCACTTCATCTCTCTTCGGTCCAAATATTCTCCTCAGCACCCTGTGCTCAGACACCCCCGGTGGAGTTGCCATGCACTAGAGCTAAATTATCAGTTGTCAGTACTGATGTTATTATCTGCAGGTGCTGTCTCATGTTGCAGTCATTTAGACATAAGTGAAGCATTTTGACAAAGACAGTGTGATTTCAGATTTGCAACAGACTGTTGCAACATTTCTCAGTGCTTTCTTTATTGTAATTGTTGTGATTTTTGTAAATTAACTTTGCAAAAACAAAAATAAATTACAGACTTCTACAAATACAGAGATGTTATATCAGTAAAATGCCTTCACACTTCAAGATTAAATTTCATATAATCCTGTCATATACATCTACATTTCCCATGTGCCCTCTGTCCTTACAGTATTCTGACCAAAATTTTGTTTGCATTTTTCATCTCTGCCATCCATACAAGATGTCCCACTGTTTTATAAGTTCCAGTTTAATCATTCTAATAATATTTTGTGAAGAGTACAAATATGAAGCTCCTCGTGATGTAATTTTTCTGTCATTTCTTCCCACTGATATTAAAATATTCTCTTGCATCCTGTTCTCAGACATCCTCTATGTTCTTCCCATAATATGAGAGACCAAGTACTTATTTCCATACAAAACTACAGGTAAAGTGATTGCCTTGTCATAAGGTAGTAAAGTGATGCAGAATTATTTAATGTTACATGGACTGTGGATGCTGTTATTATCAGATGAGACCAAAGGATGTCTGAGGATGTTGACCTGGATGTAATATAAACGTTCTGTTGCAAGATTTCTGTTCAAATTCTCATATGTTTGATTTATATGATGTGTTCTGTGAAGAACAGTTAATGGTGGGTAAGTTCCATGTATTTTTTTTTTAATAGGAACTGGTGTAGTTGTGCATGTTGTGAGTTCATTTTTGCCAACCTAGAAGCATGTCAGTGTCTTGCTGTGTGGCTTCTGGTCAGATCTCTCTCACTCATTGTTGGCACTCTTGGTTTTCTCTCTGGAGTTATGGCAGAACCTTTAATGCCAAGGCCAGATGTTAGGATAATTGCGCCATCTTCATTCTCTAGCAGCTCTGAAATTGACTTCACTTCTTGTGAGACGTGCCTGTGAACAGAACAGCTTCAGTCACAAACGATGTTATCATTGGTTTGCTTACACCTATGTGAGAAAGTTTTATTGGTTATTGCTGAACATCACTGTCCTGTCTCATATTTGGAAGGGCCTGGATTTGGATTTCTGCTCACAAACTGGCTATCTTGGTAGCTTTTCTGTTGTTTTCTTGAGGCCATCCATTCAGATGCTATGATAGTATCTTGGGTTAGGCCACAACTGCTCCCACACTCTTTTTAATTCATTATTCGCTAATCATCATACCATTTGATGCTTTATAATCTGAGTTACTGACAGCATTATTATATAGACCTTATATAAAAAAGACCACCATTGTCAACATGGATATGACCCTATGTAGTCTTGCCTCTTTTTTCCCCAGAATATTTGGTCCAGCCTTTTCTGGGGCTCATATCTCTCGTTTTCCTGCTCCTATTTCCTCCCTTCTTATACAGTTTACTCTTTTACTCCAAGAATGAAGACAGCAGGCCCTTATGAAGCATTGTTATCTTTCTGCCAGAATATACGGTGTCAGTTCCCAGAAGACAGTACTCTTATATTCACTGTCATGAAAACCTTGAATCCAACATGAAAATAAATAAATGTTTGCTTATTTTGTACCCATTAACTAAATTCTTGTTGAGGGTCTTCCCTTGATGTTTATTCAACCGATCAAAAATTGTGGAACCTGCATGTTTATGATTACCATCACAAAAGTCTGCCATTATGCTTGGGTCCCAAACCAGTTCAGTCATCTCATATCTTTACAACGTATTTCTGTAAAGATCTGTTTTTAACTCTCTGCTTCACAACTTAAAGTAATTTCATCGAGATGCTAATAAGACTGGGCCCCAAGTGGTTTGTCATAGTGGTAACATTTTGAAGTTATATTCAGGAAGTTCTTTGTCCAGATCTTGGCAAGGACACCACCTATCCTGACTGAGGTTTTTGTGGTCTTGCTTGATCCCTGTGTGTATGTGCCAACATAGTGCCGCAACTAGTGTACAGCTGCTTTATTCCAAACCCTGCCTAATTCATCATTTATCTGTCAATCTGCTCTTTAACACTGTATAGTCTGGCTGCTTGCAGCATCATAAAATGAAAAGTAACCCAACTATAAGACCAGTTAGTTTATGTATCTTCATGTGCTTTGTTAAGTGTGGCAGCAGACATTTGATTTTGCTGTGTTCTGCTATGTTAGGCACAGGAGAATATAATTACTACATGCACTCTTGACTTTCATTGTTCATGCATTCCACTGTTGTTACAGCACGTGTGTGTTGTCCAGCTGAGTGAGCTCTGCATGTTACCAACATTCACCCTTTCCATGCTGTGAATGAGATGTTGCTGTTGATTCAGTTCTCTGGTTGCTACACCCAGTGGATGTTGGCAATGCACATTTTGGAGGCAGTTGCTGTCTCCATTGCTGGGGTAAAAATGTGTTAGATTTGGGAGTTTCTATGTATACAAACCCCCCCCCCCCAGTACTGTTATCCATATATACACAGAAACACCCACGTTAGACACTCCACCCATGCAGATGGAGGCAGTATGTACCTCCAAAATGTCGGCAACATTGCCCACATCCACGTGACATAACAACCCAACAGTGGAATTAACGTCAGCTTCAGCATTGTTAATTAAAGGAAATGAATAGGGAAATTCCTTATTATGCATGCCTTACCCACTGGATTTCCTAATAATCACTTTACTCTCCATGATTTTTTTGACCTTTGGCCATAACAGAGAGAAGTTGTTGCTCTTCCTTGTATCTCCATCAGCAATTGAAGTCACAGGGAAGCATGAGTCTGGTCTCTGAAACCAGAAACACAGGCTGTGGCAGTCCCATTCACCTACTGCCTTGAGAACTTTACTTGTCCCTCATGCATGAGGAATACTCTTGTGTTCAGTTTTATGCATCTTTGTCTTGCAGACAGTTTAGTTACAGGATTACTGTCCTCTGCAATGTGACGCCATGTGGCCTGGCAGATTGTTACCAACATTTGGTGATGTTGGGTAACAGTCTTATCAGACCACACGGCATCACATTCCAGAGGACAGTAATCCTCATAGTCACCATTGCAAGAACCTCAACTCTTGCAGTTTCATTACACTGTATATTTCATATTGTGACATAATGCCTGAAAGCTGGAATAGCGGCGCCAGAGTAGACGTTTGTTGCTAGGCAACAACTCGGTAAACAGGTTCCTGCAGAAATGAACACGAACACAACAGTGGAAGAACTGCTGTTTCTATGCAATGGCAAGGTAAACATATTAGATTTGTTAGGAAACGGTGTCTTCTGATGGGGCCGCCCAGAGGCTATATAACGAGGATCTCGGGCAGCTGAGAGAAGACTTGAGGGAGTCTCTTGAGATGGCAACTGAGAGTCAATTGAGTTCTGAGACACCAGCCTGCCAGGAAATGAGGTCAGGAGCAGAGGAGTTGAAGTGAGGAATTGAGACATCAGAATTATTGAGTGCAGTCAGTGGAGTTGAAAGTAGCTGCAGAGAGAAGGCTTTATGTGTGATATCTGGAGTGTGTAACTCAGTGAGACTTATAGTTCCTGGTTTAAAATCCATTGCCAGGAAATGCATGGTGGAGACAGTAATAGACTGAGGACACTGGTGCGTCTAAGAGTGATCTGTAAAATGCGGAGACTCAAGGTAGCACCGTAATTGCCTGCAGTACTTGTAGTTACGAGTTGAGTATATAAGTGCAATAAATCCAAACAGCCAATCCATACCCTGTCTAATGATCAGAACACTAATACGTGACAGTATTAAATTAACATGGAGTGTCCAAAAATTTGTTTTCACATTAACTAAGCCAAATTTACCCTTTTTTTTTTTTTATAAGAATATCAGTAACTAACATACAAAAACAAGCTTCAGTGCTTCATAATGTGGTTGTCTGGGTTGTGATGCCATCTTGTAGTTCCGTAGATAGTTACTAGTGCTTCAGTGGAAGATACTGCACCCATCTTCAGAGTATAAGATGGAGATTTGGGCATCACATTTCTTGAAGACTGTGCTAACTATCTGATACACAGCAACACAGTACATAATTTATTTCTCAGAGGTTTATTTATAATATGTGGTGGGAAGTGGTCGTGATTTAAGTTGAGATGCTGAGGAAAACTGGAAAACTCACTCAGGACAGTCTGTGTCCTGGCTGAGATTTGAACTTGGTGCCTCCCAAATAAGGATCAGAAGCATCACCACTTCAAAACTGCTTGGTCAGAACTGCACAGTGTCATAAGCCAGAAGAACAGAAAATTAATCTACACCACTGTGACACCTCAGGTCTTGCAAAGTGGTGTGAATTTCTGTGTAGAATATTTTCTCCTGATTGAAGACACAGTTGTGTCCTTCCACATACAGATAGTGGGTCTGCAGACTGAACACTTGGACATCGCCCAATTAAGAATGTATAAACTTTCCAGAATATTTCCAGTTTGCCATGCCCTAACTCAGGCAGTTAGGCTCTGGCTTCTTAGTGCAGAGCGTGTGGCTCGCTGTCTGATATTTTTGGTGGAAAAATTAGCACTAGAGCAGGTTCTTTCCAAGTTTCTTTGGTTTTCACATGGTAATCACCATTCTGCCATTGCCTCATGCTCATCTGTCACCATCCTCTGAGGTATATGATATATGATAGCCCTGACATTATCACATTCTCACGCTTTAAATTTGGGGTTTCAACTATGACCCAGCACCCAGATGGTTTTTCAAAGTGAGTAAAGACCTGCTGCATTTACTTGGAGCAGGAGAATATTGATGTAATTAGCCATAGGCCATTTGAACACTACCCCAGCATTTTCCTGGAGTAACTGAAAAGGTAAAAGGGTGTCCCAGTATCTGAACATCGTGTCATGAAGGTGTACAGAGAATGGGAGATAGATTTTCATGCCGTATCAACAGTGGAACCAGACAGAGGTGGGTGGTCAGCTTCATTCCTTACTTTACCCATGGGGTGAGTTCTCCAGGTGGCCATGTCATGCCTCAAGTGGTTGGTTAGTTGCTGCCCTCACCATGGTGGCCTGGGTTTGATCCCAGGTCAGGTCATGGATTTGTGGTGGAAGTGGCATTGGGGAAGGTTCTCCCCAAGTACTTCAGTTTATTCTGCCAGTTGCCATTCCATCAACTGCTCCACGATCATCATCACAATAGACGCACTAGTGGCTTACATACAAAGTTGACCCAGTCTCATCCCACCCCACCTCATGAATAAAAACAAACATGAAGTTCTGAAAAGAACTAATTGCCTAATTTCCTTTCACTACATCTTGAGTACTTGATATGACACAGACTGCATACAAAACACTTCGTAAAATAACTTTTGAATGCAATATGACATGACACCTGAAAGCCAGAAAAGACAGATCTAACTACACCTCAGTAAACACCTTCCTGCGGCAATGAATACACATGCAAAAAAGTAGATGGGGGAGGGGGACACAGAGAGCAATGTGATCTCATAAGCTATCATATTTTTTTTCTTCTGTGGCGCTACAGCCCCAATTTTGGCCTAGGCCTACCTCCATGAAACTCTCCGTTTCACTTCGGTTTACTAGATCTTAAACATTCGGTAGGACTCCTTGGGCGAGTGATCAGCTCGTCGCAAGGCCTCTACCTGTAGACAAACACAGAAAAAGGCACACAAACATCCATGCCCTGAGTGGGATTTGAACCCCCGAGCCAGGCTTCCGAGCGAGCGAAGACAGTGCATGCCATAGACCGCTCGGCTACCGTGACCGGCAAGCTATCATATATGTATTTCAAAATAAGGAAAGTAGGCTAAAAAGAGCACCCCAGTTGTCTCTTGGTTAGAAGGATGGGCAAGTAAACCATTTGAAACCTCAGTCTGAATAGATAATTTCTGGTCTGAGAGTTGAACCTGGAACCTCCTGAAACTGCAGGATATCTAATTATAATGTTAAGTTAGAAATGCTTGAAGTATATTACATGTCAATATTATGATTTTCATAATAGAACTTTCAGCTACCTAGCAAGTAAAATCTTAATGTTACTGTTAAACTAATATTTGAGGCTCCCTGAATGTGTGTACAATTGTGGGACCCTGAGAATCGTTGTGTCTATACATAAGAACCTCACATAGATATCATTTAACTAGATTTCAATTTTAAAGAAGTAATCCTCTTACTTTTTAGTACCTTTAAGACTTTCTTTGAGTTTTTACTTTGGCTGGGATTGTGCCCCAAATCTGGAAGGTACTGAGAAGTCCTTCTTGCAGATTTTGATATTTCGTGTGATCTTTCAGATCCTCCTGAAATGGAAGTAGACTCAATGAATATAAATGTTAGTTGCAGACAAATTTAACATCATAATTCAAGAGTAAGGTTGCACCTATCTACCAAACTACATGGCACCATATCTAAGAAAACTAAAATCTGTAGTCACATTATTGATTCAGCTGTTGCTTGGGCATCAGCATTTTGTTAAATTGAGTTTTACCTTTATGAGTTTTGGTTAGGAATTGGTGATTAAGATGGTATTGAGAATGTGACTTTAAGTATTCAAAGTCAAGTTGCCACAAATAGTATGTACGGGTGTCACAGACCCCAGAGTCTGTTACTAATGTGTGTAATTGCAGTGCCTGCTGAGCATGGCTAATACTGTGCCCTGGGCAGCTGTACCTTGGTTCTTGACCATGAGAGTCCATTTGTGGGGCTGGGGAGCTGACTGAGCAGGAGGCAGGAAGTGGTTATCATCCTTCTGCTCCTGTTTCTTGGACTTCTCACCATTGTTGTTGTCCTCCCCCAGCCCTGAATCTGATTGACTTGCTCCTGGTCGTCGTGCACACGATGGGAATGAGAGACGCATCTCGAGTTCTGGTGGCTGCTGGGGACAAGCATTGCTGCCAGCGACAGTCACTGTCCATCCAGCACTGCCTGAAACAAGTCCACAAATGCAAGCCAACAAGGTTTATTTGATTAGTTATGGAGGTTACATAGCATTAATGAGATGGGACTGTCATCATTGGTTAGTAGTTAATCTCCGTGTCTGGCCATATCCGGGGGGAACATAAGGCGTATACATATGTTGATTTACTCTGAATAGCTGAGTTGTAAAGGTAAAAAAGGTAAAGCTATCTTTGTAACAGGCTGTGGAGGCCCATAGGGTTGTGAGACGTCAAGGCTCCCACAATTTCTCTAAAAAGTCAGCTCAGAGATCGTGGTGAGGTTGTCAGCCTTACACACCAGCTGCTCTGTACCCCCCAGGAAGATTCCTGATACTCATTTCTGTTAGAGACTGGGTCGACCCCAGGGCCATAGTGTGGCTGGAAGGATTAGGTAAATTGAAAAAAGTCCACTTCATCTGGACCCAAACCCATGACCTTCCAGCTCGTAGCGTAGTGCCTCAACCAACTACACTACAGCCAACTTGCACTTTACTAATAGGAATCTGTATAAGAAAAATATATTTTTGGCTTGACTGATAGATTGTAAGCAGTTTATGTTGGTTGATTCTTTACATTTCCCGTGGTTTACATTTGACATTGTGTATTGTTGCACTGTGTTCAGTTGATTTCAGTATGGTAGTAGGTCTAAAATTGTCTAGAATCTTGGTAAACTACTGACACTAGTAACTTCATGGTTAAGTCTTGTTCAACTAACCCTGCCAGCAATGCTTACCATGTCCACCTCTTTGATAGCAGTACTAGATTGTCCAGAGACTAGACAGATCACAAATACAAATATATTGTACGTGAAATAGAATGCCATTTCTGAACCACTTGTGTGTGCAGTGACTGGTGATGTTGAGAAACCGTTCTATCAATTTATTTTTTTTTCATTAAATAATGAACGGGAAAACAAAAAAATAGTGGTTACTTTGGTTTGTAAAGCTAAGAAATTCAGCTCCCCTCAGACCTCACATATGTGTACCAGTTATGATTGCACAGTTGGGTCACGTTTAACTGAGCCTGTCAGCAATACTTACCACCTCCAGCACTCTGACTGTGGGACTGGAATTGTTCAGACTTATAGTGTTTTTTCCGAGACCGTGACCAGTGGTGAGTTGAACCTCTCTGGGGCTGTCTGGTGGGCAATCTGTTTGGAAGCATGGCTGGACTTGTTGCTTGATCACACTCTGAATCACTGCTTGATGACACAGATGATTCTGAACATGCAAGTTCCCCTGAACCTTCCAGTAGATAGTTAGCATTGAGATGGGGACTTGGCAGACAGAGGTACGTTGTGCTGTTGTCGGAGCCTGCCGAAGAATCATTTGGTTTTAGTAATGCTACAGGTAGTTTCTGTAGTGAAACAGCAGAGGTCCTCCTCATGTTGTGATTGCTGGTCAGTTCTGGCAAGATTGTGGGTGCTTCTTTGTCTTTGTTTCTGTTCTGTTGTAGCAGACGGCTGGGGACAGTGTACTGTCGTATTCTGTTATCATCACCACCCACAACAGTTACGGTTCTTGGAAACACAGCTCCCTTTTTCTGTGATATTCCTTTCTCTCTTTCTGGCACATCAGTTTGTGCTGTGAAACAGAGGTTTGAATTAACATGGGCATTAGCAAACTTATGGCAAATATGTATGGTTATGAAAGTAAGCTTTTCTCTCTGAGGCTTGCAGGTAATGGCATGTTCCTGATGGAAAGACTTTCTAGGAGTTGTATGGTATTAGCTCTGCTATCTGTGAGTTTTCAGATATCCTTGTCAATAGACCGAAAACAAACACACTTCCAGAACTAAAAAAAAAAATTAACCTCATGGTTCAAGGAACTGAGTAATAAGACCTTTGAAGAGACTACTGGATAAATGAGGCAGGAATGGGTTAGTAACTGACTTACATTCCCGACTCACAGATAATGACAACTATGAAAATAATCTTGTGTAAGAAAAGCAGAGAAGAATGCCGTGAAGACGTATGGGCAGTGGAGGTAATGCTCCTTCATTCTTAATCTCGACACTAGATAGATGTGAGTGATCAACTTCACACCCCTTCCAAGTTTTAAGTTTTAAGTTCTTAAGAAGTAAAATAGTGACATCTGGAAGGATAAAGGAAGAAATTATGTAAATAATAAAGAATGTGAAAATAAATCAAGTAGTTATGAACATACTCTAGAAATTGGAAGTGTCTAAAAAGGAGAATACATGTAACAGTTATTGCATATGCATATTTATGTATGTAGTAGAAGCAAGCAGCTGAGATGAGGTTATTAAGAAGCATGGAATGAAAAACCAGGAGAGATAGAATAAGAAATTAATAAATGAAACATAATTTAAAGATTAATATATTGGAAGATAAATTAATAAGCAACAGACTAAAATGGTATGGACGTGTTTTAAGGATGAATGGAAAGAAAATTGCAAAGAAGGTTTCAAAGGTGAAGGTAAAATAAAAATGCCCAAGATGATGAATGGGATAAAAATTGGAACAGTGGATTGGGTTGGTGTTACATAAAATGGAGGGAATCGATGAGGAGTAGCTCTAGAAAGACAGAGGTTGATGGAGGTTCTTGGCTGTTAGGTGACTCGCATGCAGTGAAGAGAAGGAAGGTGTGAGAATGTAGGCAGTGATACAAAGACAGACTGTATAGGTACACAATTAGTGAGATGTGTAGGTCTGCTCTCTTCATCTTCAAATTTGCTTGACAGAGTTTAATGAATTTTTGTATTTAGGAAGCCTACACTAACAGAATTTAGTCCATGTCAGTCAGATATTGCCCACTTTATATTGAGGAAGCTCAAATAAAATTTTTGTCATTTCTCTTTATATGACAGATTGTACATAGCATAAAATGTACATCTCATTAAGTCCAGTAACTTTGTATGGAAACATATTGTGGCATATTTACTCAAAGCAAGAATTGTAGAACCAGAGAAACACCATCTAGTAGTCACTCTAATTCGTGATATATTCGCGGAGACGAGAGAGTCCTCGTAAACAAACGCACGCGCTGTCTCCTTCGTTCTTTGAATGAAATCATGCAGTGATCACGTGATGCGTGTTTTGTTGCAGGGGCATCCAAAGTTCACTCTTCAGTCTGAATGCAGTGAGCACACTGAGTAACTGCACGCTTTGTCCACTCCTTGCTGTCAGCTGTGGCGACTCTGGGCTTGCTTTGTTTACGCTGACTGTCTCATCTCTGAGAATGGACTATAGTTTCGAAATTGCTCTTTCCAGGACACTGACCATGATCTGGTATTCTGAACAAAATGCAACGTTTCAGAAACTGGATAAGAGATTAAATCTTGCTAATGAATTCAGCTGGGTAGCTTCCTCCTCATATTTACCTCAGCATGGAAGGATCTGTTCAGTTTTAGGTACAAAGTAAGAAAGTTAAGTTTTATACAAGGAGCAGTATATTTTCATGCATTCTATCTGTACTGTCAATGAACACTGGCAGTGACAGATTTTGTACAAGTAAACGAGCATCGAGGTCACTCAGGTGACCCTCTTAGCCTCCTATCCAGTAGATAGGATAAATCAGCTCGAGTGTAAAGCTTACATTTCAGTTCCATATAGTGCAAAGATCGACAATGTACAGAGCTTTACTTTCATTGCCCTCTATGCCTTCATGTCATAGAAGGTGCTTTGATAGGGTAAACTATGTCTATGTTAGAGTTAATTTTACCGACCACACAACACATTTTTATTTACTGTCACACTACATGTTTCGACCTCAAGAGGTCATCCTCAGGTGTACAAACACAGTTGCACAATCACACGCAGTCACATTCGTTTTTCCACTTATTTTGATCCTGTATCCTGTTCAGGTCCACGCTCAATAATATGTGTCAAGTTCTTCTTATAAAATATAAGTTAAAAATACAAATGTTGAAAGTTAAAATTTAAAATTTAGTTCACTGTAACTAGTTATATTATTACCACTTGGTTAAAAAGTTCATGAATTAAACTTCAACTCATCACATTGACTGCACTTTCACTTTTGAAGGTCTTGTTGTTCTTCGGTGTCCTCTGATGTTGGATCTGTTACGTTCCTTGTCATGATGGCTACTCTTTTCCTGTATCCTGTTCAGGTCCACGATCAATAATATGTGTCAAGTTCTTATAAAATATAAGTTAAAAATACAAATGTTAAAAGTTAAAATTTAAAATTTAAAATTTAAAATTTAGTTCACTGTAACTAGTTATATTATTACCCCTTGGTTAAAAAGTTCATGAATTAAACTTCAACTCATCACTGCACTTTCACTTTTGAAGGTCTTGTTGTTCTTCGGCGTCCTCTGATGTTGGATCTATTACGTTCCTTGTCATGATGGATCAAAATAAGTGGAAAAACGAATGTGATTGCGTGTGATTGTGCAACTGTGTTCGTACACCTCAGGATGACCTCTTGAGGTCGAAACATGTAGTGTGACAGTAAATAAAAACGTGTTGTGTGGTTGGTAAAATTAACTCTAATATTGATTAAATACACAACAGGATGCAAGAAACAATTAAATTTATGTCTATGTTCTTACATCTGCACTGTAAATATCAGTGTAACATCTTAACATCTGCTAAAAGGCGTCTTAGATTCACTTTCAGTGAACATTACCTTCCCCACAACTGCTATCTGGTGTACCACAGCTGTCTTTCAACAGATAGAAGTTGAGCCACCCCTTGGAGAGTGTCAGTAGGTCCTTATCCTCTGTGTGGGGTGCTAATGCAGCTTTTCCCTGGTAGTTCTCTTCCTGCTCTATATACAAGTCCTCTGGTATCCTTGATTGTCTTGTTAATTTCTCTGCCATGGGAATCCTTGAATGCCTTATTGGTCTCCGTATGGCCTTTCTACTAATGTCACTATTGGTTGCTCTGACATTCCCATTATCGCTTTCTTCATGATTGCTGGTACTGCTTTCATTGTTGGAAGCACTGTGTCTGGTCTGTTTGTGCTTGTTTACCTGGTTAAGGCCGAGACAGCTATGTGAGACTATGTTGCTCCATCCACCCAGACAGCTACCAGCGCTGACTTTGGTGCCTGTTTGTCCAGCTGACAAAGAAGATCTCAGACTTCTGTCAATAGTCAGCCGTAACTGGTCTTCTGCAGAGGATTCCAGTGATCCGCTTCTTTCTTCTGGAATCACTTCAAATCTCTGGTGGAATTTGGCCCCCAGGAGATTGGCTGACCGCCTGATTTGTGGGGCATGAAGAAGCCGTGACTGTCTGTGGACAGGCAAGTGTGAGTTCTGGAGGGATTGTTGAAATGTGACTGCAGTGTCTGGGCTCAGTTTCCTTGTTCCTATGGGTGACTTCATGATAGGTATCGCTGACTTGAGTGGCAGCTGAGGTCTGTTTTTAATTGGGTCTGGTGGTGACTCTGGTATGTTAGATTGAAGAATTGTGTTTGGTGTGGCACTGCATTTCTCATCTTCACACTTCAGTTCTGGTGAAGTTTGGCAGGACACTGTAATGAGTGATTTCTCTTCAGGAGGTTTTTTGGCTACCGATGACTTTGTGGCTTTTGCTATGTTAGATTTCATGCTGTGCTCATGATTTATCTTCTGGTAGACAACTTGTGGAGAGGATATTCTTTCAGCAGGTGATGCTGTTGCTGCTTTTACTTGCTGTCCTTCAGTTGTATTAATGTTGTTCTTAAGATTACCTCTGTTAGCAGTCTTTTGCTCTTTTGTGTTATGTTGTAGCAGATTTTTGCAATTCTGTAACTGCTTTAGAGGCATTTTTGCTTCCTTACCTTCTAACTTTTCATGTGGTTTCAAGATAGATTCTCTTGTTGCAAGAGATGGAGATTCTTTGGCAAATCCCTCACCATTTTCAAGTAACTTTCTTTCATTTGTTATTTTATTCTCTTTTCTGTTATTGGCCTCGTGTATTGATGTTTTCACTGGAAGACTATGATCTTCATGTTTTGTTGCATTAGTTTCGTTTCTTGAATTCTTTTTTGTTTCGCTTTCCTTTGCATATTTATCACCTTTCTGCATCTTCCTCTTAGAGCCATTTGCTGTTTTCAGAGGAGGGCATTGTTCTTCAGGTTTCTGCTCTTTTGCTGTCATATTTTCTTCTACTGGGACATTTGATGTTTCTTGAGGCATAACTTTCTTCATTGATTTAACTTCTTTCTGTACTTTCTGTACTTCCTTTGAAACATTTAGAGTACACTCTTCTTCCTGCCTGTGTACACCATGTTCTTTATTTCCATTTCCTGCAGAATCTGCAGTCTTCACTGTAGGTTCTTGCCCAGGAGATTTCTTTTCCTTATGTTCTGCTGAATTTGATGTTTTCAGCAGAGGACTTTGTTCTTCATGTTTCATTTCTTTACGATTTGTCATCCCATTTTGTGAAATGTTAACTTCCTCCTCCTTTGGAGTTTCCTGGCCTACTTGTGATGGAAAGTCAGGTCTTGATGCTTTAAACCGTTTTACAGGTGGACTGTGTTCTTGTGGTATGTATTCTTTCTTTATCATATGTTCAACACTTGGGAACATCGATAACCCTCCTACAGGAATGCTTTTCTCTGGTAACTTCCTTTCATTTTTTTCCTTACAGCCATTGCTTGATAAAATGAAAGTCCTTTCCCCAGCTTTGCTTTGTGACACAGGTTGAAATATTCCTGCGCTTGATTTTATACTAGGAGGCAATCCTGCTGGTGATTTTTTGTGTATGGTTTTTATGGGAACACTTGGGTCTATAGCCTTTACTTCTTCATGAGGTTTGTTCTCAGTTTGTGACATCTCTCTGAGAGCATTCTTATCTACTGTGCTCTGTGTGCTAGTCATTGCATGTACAACCACTCCACCACTGGTCTCCACCTCTGCTCGAATATTCTCCTTCTGTTCTGTGTTCATGACTACATCTTCACCCTGATTCTTGAGTCTCTTCTTTTTGTTCTTTTTAAGGTCTATCTGCAGATGTCTCTGTGTCAGCTTCTTCTTTAACCTCTCTGGCATGCTTTGTGATACAACTTGTTTTTCAATGTCTTCATCTACTTTGACAGTACCTGCTTCATCAAGACCAGTTTCCATGGATACAAAGAATGCCTTGCCTTTCCCTCGAGGTGTTGCTGCATTGATCCTTCTGTGTAAACCGTGTTTATAATTTCTGTCTTCTGGTAACAGCTGGAGTATGTCCCCTCGTACAGGTTTAGAGTCATGTTTTGTGGAATTGTGTTTACTTGTGCATGAGGAGGGCCTTTCCTCCAAGCTGTCCACCAAACTAAGACAGTCTGAGTCACTGTTGCTGTTGCTTGAACATTCCCCTGAAGAAGTGTTAACCAGCATGGATATTGAACGGGGCAGGGCAGAATAGCGAGGCACGACCAGTTGTGTTTCATAGCCCTTGCGGTATGTACTTCCGATCCCAACACAAGAACCGATGGGGCCATGCCTGGGGGAGGTGGGCAGAGCATTGGAAGCCGAGATTCTTCGGTTCATCCACAGTCTGTGTCGCTGAAGTTGCAGCTGAACAGTGTGTTCCTCATCTGTCAGCCTGCTCCAGCCATAAGGACCCATATCTTCACTTGTGGAAAGACTTGCAGTGGAGCATGATACTACTGCCTGGATACCTGGAGAGAGTCTAGACTTTGTTGGTGGGTATGTTGCAGTTCCACAGAACTCAGCAGTGTGGGTTTGAACTGTGGTGGAGCTGATTGGCTTGATAAGCAGATATGTCTTACTTCCGCAGAATTCCATGTCCTGTTTCTTTGATGGAAGAATTGACATTTTATTTCCTGGAATTTCAGTTTTGATTTTGCAAGCAACATCATTATTGAGACATTTGGATGGGTCTCTCTGTACCCCTGTAGGTTGTATAATGATTTCCCAGGATTTTGATTGGGATTTACAATGTTCAAATTCAGTGTTTGTGGACGCTTGCTTATGAGAGAGTTGCAGGCTACCTGAAGGAGGTTCAGCTTCGCCTCTTTCTTTGGAATTGTTCTTGGCGTTGCCAAGTGTACAGTCAGGTTCCACGGCATGACCACTATCTTCTGTCTTCTGTGAATTTGATTCCGCTGATTGCGACTTTACATATCTGCCCAGCATATTCAGAATGGGTCTGCTGTCAGTGTCTACACTCTCATTCATGAAATCAATATGGTCTATGGATTTCTCAGAATGTGAAACTTGAGTCTGCCCAGGATGCGCAACAGGATTATCGCACTCCCTGATGATACTAGAAGGCGTGCTGAGCGCAGTTGAATCTGACCTCAAGCTGAGTGTTGCATCCTGCGTGGAGACAGTGTTTTCACTGGACGGAGGGGTTGTGGAGCTTATTAGAGATGGCATTGTGACTGAAGGCCTCTCGGGCGATGAACCACTGATGCTAGACTCCACAGGTGTAATGCTACAGGACTCTGATGCCTGGTGTGACATTGAAGACAAACTGTGTGACTGCTCAGGGTCAGGTGTACTAACACTCACTTCTCCACCAGGTGTCAAACATTGTGTCATGTCTGTCAGGAGCGGTGGCTGGTCTGGAGATACTGTGGACTTCTGAAAGCAAGCCTCCGGCATGGAAATTCTGTTTCTGGAGGACCTCCCAGGTGTTGACGAGATTGTGTCTGAAGTAATGGGCGGCTTGCTTTCTGCAGATTCAACTTCTGTCATCTGTGAGGCGGATGATTTGACCATGGATGGACTCTGATGCTCCACTCTTTCATCTGCAGATGAATGAACGCTTCCAGTATACTCACTGTGTACAGAGTTGTCTCGTCTTGAAATATTTGTTTCTACTTCTCCATTTCCCACACTGTCAGAACTTCCTATCGATTCTTTATTGTGCATGGACTGCAAAGTATAATCATTGAATTCAGCCACTTTTGTCTGTGTGAAAGACATTTCACCCTGCAAAACACTTTTTTGGTCAACAGATCCTGGACTTTGATATTCCTCTTTTTTAAGGGTGGATAAAGGGCTACTACCTGTGAACTCTAATCCTGATGTCTGGGAGGGCGATAAATCATCTTTCACTGAACTTGGTGGCTCAGTGGACTCAGTACTGTGTGGTGAACTTGGTTCTACTCCTGTGCTTGGTGTGGAAAGTGGCTTGTTGTCACCAAGTACTGTTGGAATTGCTAACGAATCATCAGATGCTGAAATCTTTGGCTCTGCGAATCCTGTAATATCTTCTGGACTTGTGTGGTTTCTTGTAGTGGGCGAAGATGCTTCAGCTGAAGTTTGGGTGCCCTCAGTTGCTCTACCCAACACTGACTTACTACTTTGCTCAGACACTGTGTCCAATGTGGATTTGGTAGGAGTGATATTCACTGCACTTTCACTGAGGTCAGGAGAGCAAATCCCTTTCCCAACTGTGTTACCCATTTCATCACTGTTGTGATCACTAGAGTGTGATGGTGAAGTCTCAGCTGGGGGATCGTCAGAGGAGCTTCCTGTTTTGGCTGTGGGGTCACTGGAGATCGTGTCGGGGGTTGCAACTGGTACAGTAGCTACTCCACTGTCACTGGAGCCAGACTGCTGCTTGGACAGAGAATACTTCCTCATAACAGTCTCTGGCACCGAGTACCGCCGATGTGGGAGGCCTGGGTTGGTAGGAATCTGACCCTGTATTTTACTGCTCATCTCTCGATCGGTCCCCATATCGACCACGGTTGACTGCTCCTCGCAGGCACCAGCTTCCCTGCAAAAACACCAGCCATGTACCTCAGTCCTCAGTATACACCATATGACATCGCCTACTGTCAAAGAATTTGTCTTATTTACACTTACAGAGCTTGAGACAAACGTGAGATGAAGTAAATCAAACCTCTGAAGTATGAAGGTCAAAGTCAAAGTTATGTTATGACCAGCGGTGAGTCAGCCAGTCTGTCTTGGTGTCAAACCACCATCTGGGTTCCCAAGACCAAATTTTTATTAATGTAAGATTGTTGCAGGTTTGTTTATGTGTGGCTCTGTCTCTGATGAGAGAACGAGTCTGTCATTTATAATTATTGCTGGTCTTTGCCAGTGCAATCATCCTCAGGTCCGAGTCCTGTGGGACTCATGAGAACATTTTACTGTCTCAGATTGGACACCCCCGAACCTGGAGGACCAGGTCCTTGTATTTATATTCCCCAGGAACAGAGTGGCCCATTCATCTAAGTTATATTTAAACACGCAATTCCTACCTCACAGAAAGCACTGCATCTCTGTTACGAAGACCACCTGGTTATTGTTATATAAGGAAATCATTGCTTTAATTGTTTCTTGCATCCTGTTGTGTAGTTAATCAATATTAGAGTTACTTTCACCGACCACACACCACGTTTTTATTATTGTCACACTACATGTTTCGACCTCAAGAGGTCATCCTCAGGTATTACGTTCCTTGTAAAAGATCCAGCATCAGAGGACGCGGAAGAGCAGCGAGACCTTAAAAAGTGAAAGTGCAGCCAATATGATAAGTTGAACTTTAATTCATGAACTTTTTAACCAGTGGTAATAATATAACTAGTTAAAGTGAACTATACACAGAGAAAACAAGTGAATGTGAAAATATAACCAGTGATCGAAGTTGAACTTCGACTCACAAAAAAAATTTTAAATTTTTTAAATTTTAAATTTTAACTTTTAACATTTGGAATAGTATTTTCAACTTGTATTTTATAAGAAGAAACTTGACATATATTATTGAGCATAAACCTGAACAGGATACAGGATCGAAATAAGTGGAAAAACGAATGTGATTGCGTGTGATTGTGCAACTGTGTTCGTACACCTGAGGATGACCTCTTGAGGCCGAAACATGTAGTGTGACAATAATAAAAACGTGTTGTGTCGTCGGTGAAATTAACTCTAATATTGAAATCATTGCTGTTTATTTTGAAAATCTTAATGAAACCAGTATGTACACTACATGGGCCACATGCAGTCTTCTTAATGTTACAGCAGATGGTACATATACTAACCACTGTGTTTCAAAGGGTTAATAACTGACTGTTAATTTTAGTCAGTGAGTCACTTATTTGACAAAACATGCAGTTCTTCAGTTACTTGGTTTGTGAGGTTGTGTGTCAGTCAGTCAGACATAGTAACTTTGCAGAGCAGAGCCCTCAGAAAGCTAATAATTACTCAGATAGTCAAGAGATATTACACTTTATATTGAAAATTCTCATTACCGCTTTCAGAAGAGCCCACCACTGGTCCCTTTCCTGAACCACAGGATTCCAGTCTACCTCCTTTCACCCTATTTCCTCAAGATGCGTTTTAATATTATCATCTCCTCTATGCTTATGGCTTCAAAATGGTCCATAAGCTTTTACTATCAAACTTTTATATGTATTTCCTATCTCTGCTGTACTTCTACATACCCTGCTCATGATAGCCTTGATTTTATGGTCTTCATAATATTTGGTAAAAATTATGGATCTCATTATGCAGTTTGGGCCATGCTTCGGCTTTTTCTTTCACCTTAGATCCAAATACTGTGCTTAGCACCCTGTTTATGTTCTTGCCTAGGGTGAGAGTCCAAAGTCCACATCTACATAAAACAAGGGATAGAATTATATAGTTTTGTATTTTTTAATCTTTATATATTTTTGATAGCAGGCAGGAAGACAGCAGGGTCATGCTATCAGAATTCTAACTACCTGCTCGCACGAGCAGTTGTCAGTCTAAAGTAGGCTTAGGAGATCTCCATGTTAGGTGTTCGTGAATCCCCCCCCCATTAACTTTTGAATGGTTGAACCAATCTTTGTATCATGTCATCTGAGCCCATTTCAACGGCGAACTTCACTTCTGTATGTGTATCCCCTGTCGTTGCTAGGTAGCGGCTCGGTAAAAAGAAGTTACCACCGCAACGAATACATACGCAATAATAGAAGAATTGTTGGACGCGTTGTTTTTCATGCGTTCCTTATATTAAAGTAAAATAAGTGATTAGTTCTTCCCAGAACTGTTTGATTATTAGTATACTTCTCATGATGGGAAATGAGGTGATACGTTTTCTTTTGGTATGTGTTTGCTTTGTAGCGTACGGCCGGGTCATGTTACGCTGGACACTTTTTAGTCTGTTTTGAATTTTGTAATTCTACGGCGCAGTTAGTAGCCCCGAGTCAGGATAGTCGATATCCCAGCGGAGGTTCGAAGCGAGAACTTCTCGAATACAAATCTAGGGCGTTACCGCTAGACGATGCCCGTTACTTTGTACATTGAACAAAGAAGAATCGCGTGGCAGTAAGGCGGTGTGGTCCAGTTAGGTCACTCCGAACTCCTCCGGAACGAGCCGTAAGGAGAACGGTACATCACGTAGCCTTCCGGCTGTTTTGTTTCCGTGGAATGCACGCCACAAGGCTGCTACGAAATCGATCAGGTGGCCTCAGAACCGTAGGAAACTCGAACATATTGTGTGGGCCTTTTGGAACGTGAATTTCCTGAGGAAGAAGGACGAAAGAACGGCAGAGGAATATGTGAAAAGGGAAAGTCGTGGGAGAAGTGAGAAATGCTTTATTCTGAGTAGAGGAATACCATCGCTTTCTTAGAAGGTTTTGCAGGTTTCGGCCGTTGCTCATTTCGATAAGAGTAGTGAGAAAGTGAAGACGTTTGAATGGCTAGAAGCACTGGCTTAATATACGGGCTAGAAAATCGTCTTAGCCAGCAGAAATTGTCTGCATTTTAGCTGCACTTGTCAGTTCAACTACCATGAAGCATCAGTACTGGATCCTACGTAAATATGTTCTCCAGTTTTCTGTGTGTTTTGCCTGTCAGATACGCTGCGACAAATACGGCGCCTCTGCCGTAAGACCAACCCCCTCCTCTCGTCAAAGAGGAGATCCCGTTTCCAAACTTCGTAAACGGCCTTAAAACGAATAAAAATTTGGTAATTGGGGCTCGAAATCAAGAATGACTGTGCTGGCGAAGGCCAGCAACAGTTTATTGCTATGCTATACTTGCCAGTCAGAAGATGCGGATTTTGTACTCTTGGAATTTTAGTCTAAGCAATAGACATATAAACTTTCGGTTCCTACGATTTAGAAGCAACTCTGAAGTTTCAGCAGGTTCCTACAATCTAGAATAAAGTTTAAGTTGGATTCAGCAGGTTCCTACAATTCTAGAATGAATCGTGAAGTTTGAGGCAGAGTGTTCCTAGAATTTAGAAATTAACCTGAATGTGGAGGCAGTATTCTCCTAGAATGTAGCATCTAACTTCAGCATTGAGGCAGAATGTTGCTACAATTTAATGGTTGGAGGCAGTATGCTTCCGGAACGTAGAATTCAACCTGAAGATGGGTGCAGTAGGTTCCTAGGTTTTAGAACCTACCTTGAAGATGGAGGCCTCCAAAACGGTGGTACACTCCTAGCAGACCACCATGAGACATAATCCACAAAACCACATTCTGAATTTTCACTGCCGCGAAACCCCCAGATCTTATAACGTCAAGAGGGTGCGTGTCTGGCGTCGAAGTTCTTTTCCGAACTTCTCGTTTGAAATGGCGACGTTTTTTTCTTATGGGAAATGTCTGTACGCTGCTTCCTGAAGTATTTAATGGATAATGGCGGTTATTAGTTGTGCTTGGAACTTCTTGTTGGAATAGTAGAGCATCTCCTTGGAATTCAGACACTCGGACAGTACGTCCACACAATTGACCCAGTTTCTCAACTGCTGTTATTGGCACACGTCACAGAGTTATTTCTGATACGTCAATATTTTAACGAAATTTGTCGGAAATTTCAGATTCTGCCATCTTTTGTTTCGCATCTTAGCAGGCCTTTGATATAAGTGGAGCTGTTTCCACACAGCCACACGAGCTACCAGCAGTTCGCAAAATAACGCCAAAAACTCTAATGGAAAACTGGCTTAAGGCGCGTATTGTCTTCGAACGCTTGAGCACTGGAATTAGGCTTCTAATTCCAGTCAGCGCAGAGATGTACACTGTGTCCGGATATTTGTCCGTATTTGTGTTGTCCTGCGCAGGAAAAGCCTGACAGTGGCCGCATCCCTCCCCCTACAATGAGACCTATCCGATCCGATGTCTAGAGCGTGGTTCTCAGCCTTTGTGAGACCGCGGCCCAGTAAATTCTTTTTTATGAGACGAGGGCCCGGTAGCGGGCCGCGGTCCGACGGTTGAGAAACGCTGGTCTAGAAGATTCATACTGAAGATAAAAGTTAAGTCTGTCCTTCTGATTAATTAAGCGTCATGCCATTCTTCTCGAGCTCGGATAGCGCAGTCGGTATAGTGACCGGCTACGGGCTGCACGAACGAAGTGTAGGAGTTCGAGTCCCGGTAGCGACGAGAATTTACTCTTCTCCACGTCGTCCAGACCGGCTCTGTGGCCCATCCGTGCTTCTATCCAATAGGAACAGGGTCCCTTTGCCCGTGGTAAAGCGGCCGGGGCGTGAAGCTGACCACTCCCAACTAATATCGAAGTCAAGAAAACATGGATCCATACAGCCACTCCCCACACGCCTTCGTGGCATAGTTCTAAAATAGTTAAGCCATTCTTCAACCATGAAAATAGAGGCAGCTGGTTGCCACGAAACGTCGGTAACTACCACACTGCACAGCGTCACTGACTTACATTCTGAAATTTCGCAGTTTGGATCTCAACTGGGCCACCGCCTGTCCTGTCTGAGGTTTCTTTTTTTATTATTTTGCTCAGTCCCTACAGGCGGGGCACGCGGTGGCGTAGTTGGTTGAGGCACTATGCTACAAGCCGGCAGGTCGCGGGTTCGAGTCCCGATGAGTTCATTGGATTTTTCAATTGACCTAATCTTTCCAACGGCACTGTCGCCCTGGAGTCGACTCCGCCTCTAACAGAAATGACTACCAGGAATATTTCTTGGCGTAAAGGGCGGCCGGCGCTTAAGGCTGACAACCTAACCGCCATCTGTGAGCCAATTATCTAGAGAAAATGTGGGAGCCTCGACGTCTCAGAACCCTGTTGGCCTCCACGGCCTGTTACACGGATAGCTTTACCTTTTTTCCCTACAGGCAGATGCCTTAACTTTGGCCATACTCACTTTCTCCCACATTATTCATTATCGCCCTATGATTCGACTCTGTATAATATTGTCTGAGCTACTATAGCATCATTATATGAATTACAAATATGGCTACACGGCGTTACATCCCAGAAAACCATAATCTTCCTACTCACCGCTGTGAGAACCTCGTATCTCACATGTACAGTACTCACCTCGGAACAGAGCTGAAAGCATTACTACTGCTTGTTGGAATACCATTGCGATTTGCATAATGAACGCCGCTGATATATTTCGCCTGCACGCCACTTCCGCAGACAAGCTATCACGTGACTACTGTTTTTTCCGTTCCCTGGGGTTTGCACAGGGTTTCGTTAAGACAGCCCAGAACCCGGAAGTAACTTCTTATCGCGTAAATCGCATTTAAATGAAGCCAGGACTGTGCCCTGTAATGAACGCGTCACAGATGTACAGGCAGTGTATCTGGATCTGGCGTCTGGGATGCGCATGAGGAAAATGAACAGTCTGGCAACAAATAGCGGATCATTGGTTGCAGCTACATTGTTGTGAGAGAGCACTTATATCCCATACAGCGCCTACAGCATTTAAAGCAGTTACCGGACTCGATCAAATCCATTGCGCATTCCGACGAGAACGGCCAGGCTAAAATAAACAGAGTAGATACTGCACTTTCTCCACTCGGCCAGACGTTTCATGTACCAGGTCTGTATAACGAGAGGTATGAGTCGTTGATTTGGTATATTTAGAATTCCGAAGGCTTTAAATGTACGCGTATATTCTAGAGAGAAAACTAAACTGTCCTCTTTGATATAACGCCTTGTAATCTGGTGGAGAGTTTCAGACGTTTCGGAGGAATCTTCGCCTTCAAGTAAGATTTGATATTCTCATGGGATGTAAGCAGTGTAATATGCTAGAGTGCGTTACCGACGTTTCACAGGAACATACTGCCACAATCTTCAGGGTAGAATAGTGATTCTGGGAGAGGGAGGAGGTGACCAGTGCGCTTAATGAACCAATACGAGTAAGGAGAACAAAACAAAAATAAGCTATATGAGTGATCTATACTGGGAGAAATTATAGCCCCCGAAGCTACGCTGGTTTTCTAAACTGAAGCAAGCCGCATGACTTTGGGAGCGACACAGCAACACTGAAGTCCAGTGATCCAACAGGCACAGTGATGAGTGGCATTCACACTCACCTGTCAGAAACCAGGCACCGTGGGGATTCCCAGGCCCTGCGGATTGTGTTGAGCACCTCATCTAGAGACGGAACCGACGTTTCGACAGCGTCAACTGTAAACGGAGAACACAACTATTATACTGTGACATGTAGACCCATTGCTGGGGATCGGCTCGGTAAACACATCCCCGCGGCAACAAATACCCAGGCAACAATCGGATAACTTCCGTTGCTACACAACGGCGCTGTAAACACAATAATAGAACCAGTGTTGCATTAGGTGTTTTCTGTATGGTTCTCATATATCCATTGTTAGGCAACGGATGTTTTCTCTGCTGTAGTCCGATCCAAGGGTATATAAGAAACAGCCAACAATAATTGTCAGTCAGGAGGATAGTAACCCATGCGGAGGCGTGGTCGAATACCTCCACCGTGACCTTGCGAGTCATAGGAGGGGACAAAAAAGGAAGTCTCAAACCTGAGACAGTAAATATGGTCGTGAGTACGAAGGGACTCGGACCCGAAAAAAGACTGCGCTGGCAAGGGCCAGCAGCATCTGCGGAAGACAGACCCGTCCTTTTGTCAGAGAGGGCGCCTCACAAGAAACCAAGACCGTAACTGTCAAACAGTAACAGATCTGGTCATGAAGACTTACTGACTGACTATCAGTCGCAACGTGACTTTGACTTTGAATTGTCAGTCACTCGTAGTTCAGTTGTCAGTTGAAAGTCGGCCTGTGAAGAGGAGACTTTATGTGTACTGTAGTTACGGTGAGACTTATAAATCCGTTGCCAGGATACGACTTAGCGTGTCCTAATGATTTTTGAACTGGGTAGAGCAGCGATAGCGCTATAATTTATTGAGATTGCGAGTGATTGTAAAATGAGGTGTTAATAAATTCAATCATCAAATCCAGACCCCTTCTTATATGTGACAATCCTGATACTAGTGCAAATGCTGCCCGACCGAGAAGTCATAAGCTACCTGCTGCCCGACCGAGAAGTCACTGTTCGATTCACGACAGAGGCAAGAAATGTTATTTTCTCGGCAGCGTTGAGATCCAGACTCTTGTCCAGCGGTTACTGGTTTCTCTTTCAACGGTGGTAAAGTACCGTAGCTTGAAGCTGGCCACTCACCTCTACCTGGTGGCATGGTTAATAATGCGTGGAGTTATACCTCCGGTTCATGGAGCGGTGCTTAATTAAGCATAGAAACAGCTTTACGCAGAAATTGCAGTGAATCATTGTGAGTGCCGTATGTTGTGCGCCCCCAGATATCACGTGAATGAGCAGTGCTCATTAGCCTGGGTGTGTGCGGGAAACTATATTAACAAACGTTAAAGACTTTTAAGAAAATTGTATTCAGGGATATAACACCCTGTAGTCCGATTGAAGTCCACCGACATCTTGAAGGAATTTACTGCCTCCATCTTCAGGGTGGAAGAGCACGACAAGCACGAAATCCACAAGATCCAGGCATCAAAGAGTACATGCAGTTTCTTATAAATACTTAGGTAAACGTTACTTCCAGTACATGGAAATTGTTTAAACAGGAAACGGAAATTAAAAACAATTTAATTCCAGGCGGGGCGGTAAAGCGGTAACACTCTAGACTCGTATTCCAGAAGGTCTTGGTTTAGAATCTCGGCCAGGATATTGGCTATTCTGAGGTTTCACGTGGTTTTCCTCTGTCAGGACTACCTTCTTCTAAATCCACATGATTTCATTAGCGCTTTAAATCAATACTCACTTCGGAATTATCGCCGCAGTCCACTACATGTAGGACTTTCTGAACAATCAAATGTTTTCTGTGAGGTCCGTTACAAACTGTCTGCTTATTGAAGAACACAGTGTCGACTGTGGTACAATACACAGGCCACGAAGATGTCACTTATGAACAGTTACATGTTTTCTTATTACTGTCGCCTCATTGAAGAATCCTAAGAATGCAATAATACACATGCTATCAAAATGCCACTTCTAAACAATCACCTTTGCTTAGAGGTTCCCCACGAACTATTGTCAATACCAACAATGGCATAATATACAAGCTATCAGTATGTCAAGAACATGTTTTCTGGGAGGTCCGCCACGAATTCTCTGCCTACCAAATATGTCAAGACCAATTTTACAATAATATACAAGCTATCAAGGTTTTCTGAGAGGTACGTCACGAACTCTGTGCTCACTGAAGATGTCACCACTAGCACTGTCACCAGTAACACGCCTCGAAGACGCTGACATGTTGAAATGTTTCCCGAGAAACAAACGCCAATATCGCTTGTGGCGTGTCGAGTGGCGTGTACGGGCTCTGCCGAGGAACTGAGACTCCGAAGAATTATTCTTGCGGGTTCCTTGATCAATACCGCGTGGTCAATTCTCGCGTGACCCCATCTTGACCAGACTGTTGACCGCAACTTGCGAAATTAACGGCGTCGGCACTTCAGCGCCCTGCTGTTACCATTCCATTCTTAGAATGTTTCTTCTAAGCTCGGTACTTCCAAGTGAAGGGGGCACGCGATAGCGTAGTTGGTAGAGGCACTATGCTACAAGCCGGAAGGTCGCTGTTCGAGTCCCGATGAGATTTTTTTTTTCAGTTGACCTAATCCTTCCAGCCGCACTATGGCCCTGGGGTCGACTCAACCTGTGAGAGAAATGAGTACCAGGAATCTTCCTGGGGATGAAGGACGCCCGGTCAGCGCGTAAGGCTGACAACCTCACCTCCATCTGTGAACCGATTGTCTAGAAAATGTGGGAACCTCAACATCTCACAGCCCTATGGGCC
This sequence comes from Cryptotermes secundus, assembly GCF_002891405.2. NCBI lineage: Eukaryota > Metazoa > Arthropoda > Insecta > Blattodea > Kalotermitidae > Cryptotermes > Cryptotermes secundus. Next base: position 33,196 of record NW_019730007.1, on the reverse strand, counting down.
TCCACGGCCTGTTACAAGGAAACCTTTACTTCTACTTTTACTTTATGTCTGAAAAATTCCCTGTCGCAAATAATGTCTTCTGCAGTTGATATAGCGTCGGTGTGTCCCGCATACCTGTACGGTGGGCGAACAGGCTAGTCTTGAGGTCCCAGAAGGGCTCCCTCAGGTAGCGTCTCCAAACCCGTCGGTGAGGGGCAGACCTCTTGTGGCGTGCTTGCTGCGCCCGGTCGCGCTTCTTGAGGACCGCATGCACTGCGACCCCTCTCCGGCGAGACGCTATCGCCCTGGCACAGTGTGAAGACAGAAACGGGTCAGTGGCACTGTCTCTGGCTGTCCGCTTCTTGTTCATTTAACGACGCTCTTAGTAACACAGACTAAGTGTGTTGAATGACTGGAAGACGGCAATGAAGTGGACAGGATGCGGAAGGAATCAGAATATACAGCACTTTAATTTTGCCCGTGGTTCTGTATGGGTGTGAAACTTGGTCCCTATCAGTAAGGAAGGAACATAGACTGAGGGTGTTTGAGAACAGGGTGCTGAGGAGAATATTTGGACCGAAAAGAGATGAAGTGACAGGAGGTTGGAGAAAACTACATAATGAGGAGCTTCATGACTTGTACTCTTCGCCAAGTATAATTAGAAGGATCAAGTCAAGGAGGATTAGGTGGGCAGGGCATGTAGCACAAGTGGGGGCGAAGAGGCATGCATGCAGGATATTGGTGAGAAAGCCAGAAGGAAAAAATCTCTGGAAAACCAAAACGTAGGTGGGTGGACAATATGAAAATGAATCTTATAGAAATAGGATGGGGTGGTGTGGACTGGATTGATCTGACTTGGGATATGGACCAGTGGAGAGCTCTTGTGAACACGGCAATGAGCCCTTGGGTTCCATAAAATGCTGGGAAGTTCTTGAGTAGCTGCACAACTGGCAGCTTTTCAAGAAGGGCTGAGCTCCGTGAAATTATTATAATTATTAAATGTTATTTTCGGCATACGACAACAAAAAACAAACTCCGTGGTTTTAATCCGCAAGCGAACTATACCGACCGAGCGACCGCCGCTCGTCGGCGAAGTTAGTGCCAACTAGTGCATTGCCTGGGAACCTTCAAAGCCCGAAAATCTTTCTGTTCCCCTCAGCCCTTAAATTAGTGCCCTTCACTCCTCCCTTCCCACTTTCTGTCTCTGTCGTTTAGCTTCATAGGGCTAAAACAATTTACAGTTTAAATTTTAACGAAAGTTTCTACCAGTAACAGTTCAACTTCAAGCAGACTGTGGAAAAATATTTCCCACAGTCTGCTTTTACCGGTTCTCACGGTCTCTTTGCTTGTAGATTCTTATATATTTTTTCTTGTACCCTGAAGATGGAGGCGATACGTTCCTCCGAAACGTCGGTTAACACCACATATACACGGTGCCAAATCCCAGGAGACTGCTTTCTTCATAGTCACCGCCGTGAAAGCCTCAAATCTTACATTATAATGATTGTTGTTTGGAGAAAAGGACTTCCGCCAATGAACTGCTTCATAATATTATTGTCGCTTTTCTATCTATCTGGAGCAAGTTAACAAACAAAGAAACTCCGTCGTTTGAGTCCGCAAGCGAACTATACCGACCGAGCGACCGCCGCTTGTCGGCGAAGTTAGTGCCGACTTTAGCAGATAGAGGGTGTCGCCTGGTCAGCGTAACGAATCTCCACGGTCGTTAATTTCAGTTTTCTACACCGGAGCCGCTACTTTTCTGGAGTAAATTAGGCTAGGAAATGTAGTATAACAATTCTGGAGGGTTCGGTGCCTTTTATTTGTATATCTCGGAAACCGTAATACCTACAGAAAATGCATTTCGCATGAAATATGTTTCCCGTTCTTCTCTACAACTTCTATTCGAAACGTTTTCTGCGACGAGAAATATTTAAAGAGCCTGCTGTGTCTTCACCAGCCGTTCCTGGGCAACGGCTTCTAACAGTAGAGATTCTTAAGCTTCATACTCTGAAATCATCTCGTCACAGACTGTCGTACATAACTATCTCTAACCTCGTCCCTTGCTTGTAACATCATGATATCCTCTTCCTCCTACGTGTTATTTTTAAACTGCTACTGTTACTGTTGCCCCTTTTCCTTTACAGGACGGACTGACTTCTGTTTGGGACGTACCCTATTCGAATCTCGGTCGGCGCACCGGAGAATTCTTTTTAAGAATTTTTGTCAGATTTTCAAAGGTAATTCCACTACTACCCCAACTCCTCAATTCACGATGCATAATCACTTTTTTCTCTTCTTTCGGCACTAAATAACTTATGTAGTTGGTACATGTCTTTTATACAGAGCGCAAACTGTTGCTCAGCTTTTAATTGATTATATCATTAGCTGCCAAATGTTACGGAACAGTATCTGTCACCGTGAGGTTATTGCAACGCTATTTGGATCGATAGGTCGAAGATGAGGTGGCTCTCACTACCAGACACTTGGGTGAAGGTCGATTCATTCTTTAGAAAACAAGCTCCGTGGTTAATTTTATTAGAGTGCACAATACCCGCTTTTTTGATGCCAGACCCGTGACACCAGGCGATACTTCGTGCTGGCACGATGACTGGATCTCTCTAACCGATATCACAGTTGGTCAGACACTATACAGGATGATCCTATAGAGACGTGAGCCATTACATAATGTGGGACCAAGTGCGAAACCATGAGAAACCTCATCTAGGGTAGTCGGTGTGCCAGCCAAGACTGGAACTGACTCATTCCCTATCGTTACCACTAGAACAAAATGCTCCGTCTCTGCGTTTCCGAAAGAAAGTGGATGTAGGCGGAAGGATAATATTCAAATGGATCTTAGAGAATGGAGCATGAAAGTGTGGATTGTATTAAACTGGCTCTGGAGTAAAAGCTGGAGTCCAGTGGCAAGCACTATTAACGTTTCTATTCAGTCATAATAACTGGTGATCTGTTCGAGGAATGTGGTATTTAATAAGGCTTTTAGGCCCTGAATACACAATTGTGGAAGTCAGAAGAGAAGGAAGGAAGATAGTGAGAATATGGAGGAGGAAGTGAGAGAAGACTGCAGAGGAAAATGTGAAGCCGTAGAAGCAGGAAGAGAAAGAAGGCGAAAGTATCCGATTCTTTGGTGTTTTATTAATATTGGTTATATTTGTTTGTGTGCCATGTTTTGAATACATGCGTCAGCTAATATAGCTGATGTTGGGGCATCCATGGCTAGGCCATCTGTTTGTAATATTTCTGTTCAAACTGAAAATAATTTTGTTCCACGGCATTATAATCTAAAAAAAATAACTTAATGTTTTACGTTTTACAGCAGCCTCACAACAGAGCAGCAGTTTCAGTCTAAACTCTTAGGCACCCGATGATGGCCACGGCCGAAACATGCAATGTTAAAGAAATAACATGAAGAGACAAAGAGCCTTCGGAGTGTGAATTCAGATTATGGACGGAGCTGCACAGACACGGTGAAGTGTGAGTGCTAAAATTAGAATACACAGTGCAATAGGATATTGCAGTACAGCGTAGGCGTTTGTGCATTTCGCGCGATCACCATGTTACTTTTTCGCTTTATGGATTTGTTGGGCCTCTCGCGTTACAGAAAAGCAGGACATTCCTTTGGCAATGTTGTTTCCACCTCATAAGTTTACATTGCAACCATTTTAATATTATATTTCGAAGGAATAATAATATGAGAATGAGGAAACCTCTAGCTACATAATTTTCACATAGAGTTTCATGAAAATTGGGCTTTGTGTTCAGAAATTATTACTTTACGTCACAGAAACTTTTTGTTTTGTTGCGAAGGGGAGATTTATTTTGGACATCCTGAGGGGGATCAGTCACGGGCGTGACCAAGGTTGTGACGTCAATATGATCTCATTTGTCGAGTTTAACTTGCAGAGACACCTGTCAGGTGTGCGATGGAGCAGAAGTAGGGCAGAAACCAACTGTCTACAGCTCTGTCCCATCAAGGTCTATGGATCTTCTAAGGGGGACGGACAGAAAATTTGCTTAAAGAATATGGTCGTGATTTATGTGTGACTATAGACGGGGTTTGAACTGATGAATGTATTTACTGACCACTTACACACACGACTTGGAACTACAAGCACTCACAGCACTATCGCTTATCTCCACACTTTGCAAATCATTGCACGCTAAGTGTTCTCCAGCCTGCAGTGTCTTCACTGGTCTCTGCTTGGTAACAGTTCTCAGCAATGGAGAGTCTTCAGTTTCTGTGGTCACGCCGTTGCCCGCTGGTTATCACTCCACAACTGAACTATAGCGCCATCTCTTCTCAGCCTCGCTTGCAGAACTCGCTTGTCAGCTCTCAACTGACTACTCCACAGTCGAAGTCACATTGCGACAGACGGTCAGTCAGGAAGTCTTAGTGTCGAGTCCCATCTGGTGCTCATGACCAGATATTTATTACTATTTGAAAGTTGCGGTCTTGTTTTTGTGGGGCGCCCTCTCTGACGAGAGGACGTGTCTGTCTTTTGCATATGCTGCTGGTCCTTGCCAGCGCAGTCTTTCTCGGGTCCGAGTCCCTTGGAACTCGCGACCGTATTTTACTGTCTCAGAATTGAGACTTCCCTTTTCGACCCCTCCGACGAGACGTAAGGTCATGGTGGAGATACTCGACCCCGCCTCCAGCCCCAATTGTCTTCGGTATATCCCCTTTGCACGGACCGAGTATAAAACACCGTTTCCAGCCCTAACTGTATTGTTGCATACGTATTCATTGCTGCGGGAACATGTTTACCAATCCATTGCCTGGAAATTGCCGTTGTTTATTCTCCTATCTCGCCGTAATTGCATAGCAACGGCTGTACACACTACGATATTTTTACGGATCGCTGTAGAGTTGTGGATGTCTGCGTTTCAACACAAATGGCGCCCCGTTTAAAAATAGTTTCAGTGTTTTATATTATTATGGTATATATCCGTATTTTTTCAATTTGTTTTCCCCAATAAAAGTTCGTGGGGTTGGAATCGAAGCTTGGCTTGTCCGTTAGAAATTTTCTTCTGTCTTCCGTTCTGTTCCTTCTGTTGTTTCTCTTCATTGTTCATCCTTTATCTCCTGCTTTCTGAATGTCATCCAGTGATTGAGCACTTCATATATTTTGGAACATTCCGACAAAAATTGTCAGGTGAGATAAAGGTAAAGCGGTACCTATGCCTAATTAAGCATCACACCATGAAGATGTATGGGAGAGTGGGCGTATAGCTCCACGCATTCTTAATCTCGGCACTAGATGAAGGTGGCTGGTCGGGTTTACATTCCAGCTGCTTCACCCCTTCCCCCGGGTAAAGATACCTAGATACGCTTTAAATAAGAGGTTCGGTAGGCCACAGACCTGGTATGGATGCACTGATGAAGAGGGAAAGCCTTATCCCTGCCTAAATGTCACTAAAACAAGTTCTTTAGAGGATCATCCTGTATAATACGTGAAATATTGTAAAACGGGATGGAACCAAGCATGAACGTAACCTACAACGAACAATTCCTAATCGCCTTTCCACAACAAACCTATTTCGTTGACGCTTTCTAAAGCCAAGAACTCTCTGGACTGTTCAGTAGGATACTTAACTGTTCACGTTCGCACGGATCCGCCACCCTGAACGGGTACGAGAAGTAGAAGAGACACAGCGGAGACCGGGGTCGAGGAGGAGACATCTCCGGAGACGACGATGATCCATCCTGCAATCGGATTGGAAACATCCTGTATCAATCATTCATCGAGGAGCTGATGGGTTAAAGAAGGTTACTGCCTTGTTGGGTTTGGTAACGTATAGTCTGGTAAAAATTTACCAACGTTTCGGAGGATCCTCGCACATCCATCCTCAGGGTCAGAGATGGAGAAAGACGGTTACTCCGAGACGTCTTTGTCAAGCTACACGGCGTCACATCATTAAAGACTCTAATCTCCTTCTCTCCTCAGAAATAAAATGGACACTTTTGAAGTTAACATCCTGAAACGGTTAAGATTACCGTATTGTGAGACATGGTGTCGTGTAGTCTTATAGATCCTTATCATTACGAATTACTCAGCAGGACCTGCTGTCTCCACGTTCTTTCTCCGCCTTCCATCTACCCTGAAGATGGAGGTGACAGATTCCACTGAAATATTGGTAGTAGTGGACTACACACTATGACATACCAGAAGACAATATCACTAAGGTCCATCTTAAAACAATAATGAATTCTCGCAGTGGTGAGTGTGTAGGTTACTGTCCTCTGGAATATAATGCCGTTTAGTCTGGTCGGATGTTCTGCCTCCACCTTCTTTATCGAAACGTAAGCCAAGCATCAGAGGTTGACTTGGCGTAATCTTCACCCCTGAAGATGGAGGCAGTACTTTCGTCCGAAACTTCGGTACTCTTCTACCGGGCCACATGACTTCTCATCCCAGAAGATAGGTACCCTTCAGCTTTGAATTTAATCCAGAATCTGGCGACTAACCGGTTTAACATTTTAACAGAATTTGGACATTTTTGGCGTGACTTACCTGCCGTCGGTCTGACAGCATAACAAGCCGTAGTATTAGAATTATCGATTTATTAATGGGAGAGCGTTTTTATCATGAGTTTGCCATTCTTGCATTGCGAAACACTCCGGCTGTTGATTGCAAGCGTGTCCCCTGTGAGAGATGCTGTGGCCGTTTGATGCTTTGCATTCAGGAGACTTTACTCTAGCATTGCCCAAAATACAACTCCCTGAAATAGGAGTCGGGATAGTTACTAAATTATGGGTGAAATCTGGGTTCGATTCCCAGCATAGAAACGAAACCTTTCTCTTCTCCACAGCATCCAGACCGGCTCTGGGGCGCATCCAGCCGCATATACAGTAGGTACAGACTGCTTTCCATCTGGATAAATCGGCCGGAACTTACCTCAATCTAGTTCCGAGGTCAAGAATGCATGGAACTGGTTCTCCACTTTGACTTTATATCTCTAGAAAGAGTAGTTTTGTGTATATCTGAGTAATAGTTGCTATGTATTCTTTGACTGAGCGCTGAAAGGGATGGGCGCCACCACCACTTTATCTACCAGCTATGTGGGCTGCTTCTGTTGCTTTCCCACCACTTCTGGCGACCATCCGCCTCCAGGGCTCATTCAAACAGTATTCCTGCTTCCTGTCCGGAAGGTCCAATATTCGAATCTTAGCCTGTCTGACCGTTACACAGCGTGTACGAAAATATGGATGGTCATGTCTGTCTGTGGGTCTGTCTGCATGTTTCAACTCGAGAACCGTTGGACAGTTTTTAACAAAATTTGATATGAACATTATGCCAATAGAGGCCACCCCAAATTCGTTGTTTCACGTTTTCGTATATATTGTATATATGAGAAAGTTTTGTGGTGTTAAAAATAAAACATATCTAAAGATTTTGTTGGATTTACACGTTTTGAACGCACCTGAATATGAAAAAGTAATTTTTGTTATTCCGTCAAAATGTCTGTTTGTATATAATGTATGTGTGTCCACCTCGCTAGCGCCTGAACAGCCTGACGGATTTGAGTTTGTCACATGTCGATGCCCGGCTAATATGAATGTTCCAGCTCCAAAAATAGGGGCCCTTGAAATGGGCCCCAATACACAATATTGCGTGAGGTACGAAATGGATTTTTATTTAAACCTGTGAAGAAATTTAGTACGAGTATATAAAATTGTCCAAGGTGCACACCGTTCCGCGATTTGCACATGACTTTCAGCCTTGTACGATTATATAAACCTGTGAAGAAATTTAGTACGAGTATATAAAATTGTCCAAGGTGCACACCGTTCCGCGATTTGCACATGACTTTCAGCCTTGTACGATTATATAACAAAATTGCGCAGGCGGAAAGCAGAAGGCATACAAAATCATGAGAATGAACATGTTCGCGGCATAGGACAAGGCGAAGCCAGACATAGAAAATATAAGAGGCTTAAACTTGGCGGTGGTCAAGCTTACAACCGTTATAGTGACTAAGCTGCCGTTGTAGCATAAGATACTTAAGATAACATGACCTGCTCTGCAAAGCCTGAACTGACAGAGGTCTTGTATATAGTGCAAAATTAAGAATTTTCAATAACACGCTGTATGTGCGAATTGCGCACTTGACAAAAGCGAAGCCTGTTCATAAACACAAACCCATTTTCTCGTCAGAGAGGACGTTATATAAGGACTATGACCGCAAGGGTTCAGTTGCAAAAAAAATCTCTGGTCGTGAGTCTCAAGGGTCTTGGCGCCAAGACGAAGCGAATGGCGGTATACCTCAGTAGTGAAGTAACTCTGACTAGCCTTTAAAGAGTTAAAGGTAGGTTCAATGCCTGAGAGGAATTTCGGCGAGGAATCAATAGTTCGTGGGCACTGGAATTCACATCTGCAGTGACTGGTACGGGCTGATGCTAGTGCTGCTGACACAGATCTTGCACACCGTAACTGCTATTCTTACCGCGGCCTTCCACACTACTCAATGCGAGAAAGCATTCGACCCTAGGCCCGGGCACAAGAATCTAGTGTCCTTTACCTCGCTCAGTTTTATAATACGTAATTAGCCCGTACAGGTCATTAACATTATCTGGTATCACTGGAGACCGAGCAGTTGAGTCCTTGTTGAGAATCTGATAGTCGCTCAGCTGCTCAAGAAATAAACGTCCTTTTATGGAACCCGAAGGTTCCTTACTGTTTTCACTACGTGTCCCTGTTCAGAGCCGGATTAATCCAATCCTCTCACTCCCCACCCAGTTTACACAGAGTAATTAGACTGAAATACCATGGCGAGATGTTAAGTAACTTGCTCCATGGAGCTGAGTCATATTGAGAAGCTTATAGTAGCTTAACTACTCAAGATATTCGAAAGCACAATAGCCCACCACTAGTTCCTACCCAGCACCAGATTAATCCAATCCAATTTCGCGTCATATTTCTTTCAGATTCAATTTTTTGCCTACTCCCATTATTTTGAAAAATTAAACGAGGCTTATGAGACACCTTGTTGTCTGTCTGTATATCCCCCCCCCCACCAATTCTAAGGCTTATGAGATCACATTGCTGTCCGTGTGTCTGTGTGCCTGTCCAGCCCCCTAATTCTTTCGTTTTCTATGCGGTCCTTGTATCAAAGGAAAGTAGGCTGTTAGTTCTTCCCAGAACTTTTTGCAATATTGTCGTCTGAACCGACTCTTCCAATTTATATCTTCCATTCAGGAGTTTCGACTAAGATTTTGTATGCATTTCTCAGCCCTTGCATGCGTACTACATGCCTCACCAGTCTTATCCTCCACTGTCTGACTAACCTAATAATGCTTGTTGAAGGGTGCAGGTTACGAAGCGTCTCACTGACCCAAATTTGGCTTATTCTTACACTTTTTGATGACGTTCATATACAAGGGTCAGCACGTGACGCACGACATCACATGAACTGCTGTCATATTGTCGGATATGCGAGGGTTCGATTCCCGGCAGAGGGTAGAGATTCGTGTCTTCTCCACAGTGTCCAGACATATTCTGAAACCCACCCAGCCTCCTATCCGTTGGATACTTGTCCTGCTTTCGATTAAAGTGACCCTTATCTCCATCTCGTGCCAAGGTTAAGAACGCACGGAGCTAAACCCCCGCTTGGTGCTTAATTAGGTACAGGGGCAAATATACCCTTATCTTTTACGTATACTGAATGTTATAGTTGTATGTGTGTTGCGCATCCAGGAGTCCCCAGGTTCATATCTTAGTCCTGAGAACAGTTCTGGGTGGTTTTCTCCAGTCCCTCCAGGCAACATTCAGGTCTGTACTTCTAATTAAGGCCGATCACTGTGACTGCGCGGTCTAATGCATGAACTGTCTTCGCTCGCTCGAACCCTAGGATCGTGGGTTCTAATCCCACTCAAGGCATGTATGTCTGTATGTATGTTGTGCTGTGTTGGTAGGTAGCGGCCTTGCGATGGGCTGATCCCCCATCAAAGGAGTCATACCGACTGTGTAAAAAAGATTACGAAACTGAAGAAGAGTCCAGGGCCCAACAGACGGCTGTAGAGCCATTGGTGAATGAATGAACTTCTAGCTTCCTTCTACATCCTTTCCAATTCACCCTTCACCAATCATCTTACTGTTCCATGTTGCATATTCTCAGATACTGAAAACGTCGTTAAATATCTCCTATATGTACAGTAGGGGGCACGCGGTAGTGTAGTTGGTTGAGGCACTATGCTACAAGCCGGAAGGTCGCGGGATCGATTCCCGATGAGGTCACTCGATGTTTTCATGTGACCTAATCCTTCCAGCCGCACTATGGACCTGGGGTCGACTCAGCCCCTATAAGAAATGAGTACCAGGAATCTTCCTGGGGGTAAAGGGCTGCCGGCGCTTAAGAGTGAGAACCTTACCGCCATCTGTAAACCGATTGTCTAAAAAATGTGGGAGCCTCAACCTCTCACATCCCTGTGCGCCCTCTTTTTGTTCTACGTTCCATTTTCCCTCACGAACACTCAGCGCGTTGCCCTCCAATAAGGGAATTGTTACGCAGTTAGGCTGTTATTCCCCACTCCTCATTTGGACACGCGTGCGTCCCGCGGCCCTGAGCCGAGTCACAGATATTGAGAAAGTAGGCTGACATGTGAGTGGCCATGCCGGTTTTATGTAGGTCTCATGTTTGTTTCGCACTGACCTCGTGTGTGTGGACATGGAGTTCGGTAAGTAAACAGAAACATCGAACTCTACGTGTTAGCGATAATATTAACAGGACATGGTCCAGTGGGACGTGGAGTGCTCTTGCTAGACAGGGAAATCTGAGGATGTTCTCCAATACGGCGACATTTGACTCTATGCATCTGTGTAGCACGAAGAATTTCGATTTCTACCTCACACCGTGTCTGTGTCAGGGAAATACTCGCTGTTACTTGTGAGAATCATATGAAAACATAAACCTTCTTTCTAAGTGCAGAGGTTTTGAGTGATGAAGCCGGTGGATGTGCAGTTAACTCTGTGCTACGGAGAATTAGTATTGTCGGTGGTCTCTTGGAGGTGAGGGAAATAACTGTTGGTTATTAGACGTGTGCACTGGTCGAACTGCTAGCTTTACTGCTAACTTTGGACGCAAAACGTCATGATGGAGGGTGGAGGGGGGCATATCGGACGTTCGGAACAACCGCGTAGGCGTTTCCGACAGTCGAAAGTTCTTGGGTGTGGTACCTGCTCGCCCCCTCCAAGATCAAAGATTCATTCATTTCCTTGTAATTAGAAAGAATCGCCATCCAGGGCACACGCCCCTTTGCTCTGCCTTTTTTAGCTGACTCGTGGATAATTCGTGTCTTGCCCCTCTGCACTATGTTTGCTGTAATGTTACGTAACCGAATTTTGCCTATATGTCTAATGCTGGGATGAGTATCAATTATGTACTCTTTTTTTCCTTGGCACTACAGCCCCAGTGGGCCTAGGCCTACCTCCATGAACTTCTCCGTTCACTCCGGTTTTTCTAGATCTTACACATTCGGTAGGACTCCTTCGGCGGGTGATCAGCTCGTCGCAAGGCCTCTACCTGTACACAAACACAGAAAAACGCACACAAACATCCATGCCCTGAGTGGGATTCGAACCCACGATCCCGGCTTCCGAGCGAGCGAAGACAGTGCATGCCTTAGACCGCTGGGCTACCGTGACCGGCATCAATTATGTATGCGAAATGAAATGTCAAAGCTGCGACCTTGTGGTTATGGATGTCAGGTTTGGTTACATATGCAAAACTTACTAACAAACCCCATGGAAATGTTCAGTACATTATTATCCTTCTGAGCGGTAGCGTAGTTGGTTGAGGCACTATGCTAGAAGCCGGAAGGTCGCGGGTTCAAGTCCCGATGAGTTCATTGGATTTTTTCAATTGACCTAATCCTTCCAGCCGCACTATGGCCCTGGCGTCGACTCAGACTCTAACAGAAATGAGTACCAGGAATTAATTAAATAATTTTCCTGGGGAGTAAAGCGCGGCCGGCGCGTAAGGCTGACAACCTTACCGCCATCTTTGAGCCGATTGCCTAGAAAATGAGGGAGCCTCGACGTCTCACAACCCTATGGGCCTGCAGAGCCTGTTACAGGGATAGCTTTACTTTTACTTTTTTGTTTTTACATTTACAGTCCATATTGTCACGTATCCGGGGTTTGCGTGACTAATAAGACGGGGTTTGGATATGATGACCGGAAACAGAATAAACACACACAGACATCCATGCCTCGAGTGGGATTCGAACACATGATCCCAGCGTTCGCGCGGGTGAAGACAGTTCATGCCTTAGACCACGCGGCCTCTCGGATCAGCTTATGGGAGATTCAGTAACATAAATCGAATGTGAATCATTCATGAATACTTTTGGGCCTGGTTCACATTGGTGACGGCTGCATGAAGCTGCCTTTCTCGTCACGGTCAGCCGTCGCAGCGCGCGTCCACACCTCGGTTGCTTTTCTATGTCTGCAGCTCATCTTGCATGAGAACAAGAAACGAAGAGAATGTTTGGACATAAGAGTGATGAACCAAATGGACTAACTAGCTCGGAGGAGATGAGTCCTTTTTGAGAAGCGAACAGGCTGTGGGATTTGAGGTTCTCACAGCGGTGGTTATGAGGTGTTCTGGCTTATGTAATCCATTTAAAGTCAACCTTTTGAGGTTCTCGCAGCGGTGGTTGCCAGGAGTTCTGGCTTCTGAAAAATAGTGCCATAGGGGGTACCCAAAAGAAACCGAACTTTTTTTTTTTAAACTTATTTATTCAAATTTTAAGCACAAACCTTCAATCCCCTACAAAGTACTCTCCACTTGCACTAATACACTTGTCTAGTCTTTTATTCCATTTTTCAAATCATTGTCTAAATTCATCTTTTGAGATGCTTGACAGCGCCTCCGTCGTTTTTTCTTTTCATGTCTCTTTTCATTCGAGGAAACAAAAAAAAGTCGCATGGGGCAAGGTCGGGTGAGTATGGAGGGTGAGGAACAGGGGTCATACCATTTTTGGTCAAGAATTGTCGTACAGACAGGGCTGTGTGAGCAGGGACATTGTCATCATGGGAAAACCAGTCACCCGACTGCCACAAATCTGGCCGCTGAACTCCAAGTCACTCCCGACAGCTCCACAATTTCTTCAATGGTCCGTCGTCGATCTTCCTTGATGATTTCACGAATTTTTTCAACATTTTCATGTGTTCGGGCCGTGGAAGGACGACCAGAACGAGGTTTGTCATCAATTGACATTTCACCATTTTTGAAACGGGAAAACCACTCAAACACTTGAGTTTTCCCCATAGCATCGTCCTTGTACGCCGTTTTTAACATTTCAAGAGTTTCTGTTCCACTTTTCCCGAGCAAAAAGCAGAATTTCACCGCTGCACGCTGTTCACGAAAATCAGCCATTGCAAAAACGACGATCACACAAAACAGTTGTCACTATAAACTCTGCCGAAACTAGTCCTTACCTTCTGAAGCAACGGTAGTCGGCTTATCGACTCAGGAATATTAGCTCTATGCGCTCATAGCGGCAAAACGCGGTACTACAAAAGCTCTGCCCACAAAAAAATTAGTTCGGTTTCTTTTGGGTACCCCATCGTATAATCCGTTGAAAGTCAACCTTTTGAGGATGTCACAGCGGTGGTTGCCAGGAGTTCTGGCTTCTGAAATATAGTGCCATGTAATCCATTGAAAGTCAACCGACATTCTGGAGGAACAGCTCGCCTCCATCGTTCAAGGTCGAAGAATAATTGAAGCAAGAAACTCGCGTGAAGTACATAGCAACCAAATTCACTTTCAACGAACTACACGTCGTTATATACCAGAAGATATGTACAACTCTTCAAGCCAACAGGTATTCAGCGACCCAAGAAATTCCCAGCATTTTATGGAATCCGAAATCTCATTTTTGTCTTCACAAGAGCCCGTCACTGGCCTGTATCCTGAGCCAGAGGAATCAAGTCCACACTCTAGTTCTATTTCTCTAAGGTCCACTTTAGTATTATCCTCCTGTCTACGTTATGGTTTTCCTAGTTGTATCTTGTCTTCAGGTTTTTCCCACCAAAACCTGTACATTTCATTTCTCTCATATGAGGTAACGGTAAAGTTGTCCATGTTCGAATAATTAAGTACTATGCCATGAAGACGTATATCAGCTTCATAATAATTCCACGGGGCAGAACCCATTTTTAGATGTTAATAGCTATTCAGGAAATTGCCCGTTTTTTAAGAATCCAAAGAGAGCCTACCATTGGTCCCTATCCTGGACAGTCTGGTCCAGTCAACACCTCCAGTCCTATTTCTGTAATCCTGTTCTTGCGATATTTGACTGAAGTCGAATAAGCATCCCTTGCAATATTCAACCTCATATAGTCCACACGAAGAAATAATCATCTCTTCTGTTGCGTCATTTGTCTTAATTCAGTGGGCTATGAAAGTGTATTTTTGTTGTCTTATTTTTCTTCAACAGGTCACGGTAGCCGAGCGGTCTAACTGAACTGTCTTCACTCGCCCCGAAGGCGGAATCATGGGTTCGAATCCCACACAATGCATGGATATTTGGTATGTATATGTATTTATTCTGTGTTTGTGTTGTCCTGTGTTTAGGCAGAGGCCTTACGACGAGCTGATCACCCGTCCAAGGAGTCCTGCCGTCTGTAAAATGATCATAACGAAAAAGAAAACACCTCGACACCGTAAGGTATAAGAGGAATGATTTAGTAAGTAAAGTATTTTTCTTAATATTTTTACATTAAAATTGCATTATTTTAGAAAAACGGTGAGAAAATAGTACACGGCGAAAGGGTTAAGGTGCTCTTTAATATTGTCATACCCTGTGCACTTAGGTCTTCCAAGCGTGTTCTTCCTTTCATGTTCCTTTTATTGAATATCTGTATTGCTACTGTGAGCGTCACGCTTTTTTCTTGATCAAATGGCACGTAACAAACACTTGGTGAATATCCCACAACTGAGCTGTAGCGCCAGTTGTCTTCAAGAGAATTTTTCGGCAGGGACCACGCAGAAAACAGCCCCTCTGTTGTTGTAGAGGTGCGTTTATCGCGCCGTTACATAAGAACGACCGCTGCGCGGACCACATAGAAAACACCGCTATCTGCTGTCGCGTGAGTGTATGTTGCCGGCCTTACCTAACAACGACCACTGTTTACAAGGTCAGTGCTTAGGAACGGGTCTGTGCGCTACAGACAGTAGTGTTAGGACAAAGAAATCAGGTTTAATTTTTAGCGTATTTCCCTTATTTTAAAAGGAAAGACAAAATTGTGGCATCATTTTGTGGTTTATTTTACGATGCGGTTGCTGTCTACACTTCGTAGCGTCGAATGGTAGGATGACCGCTGGATGATAATTGGCAAGGAAACGGTCTTGGAGTTACAGGCTTACTCTCCCGGAGCGACTTAGATAACCCACGGAAATCCTCACGTGAGGTAAGCCTGCGTCTCAGACGAGATTTGAACCGAGCACCTCCCGAACACAAATCAAAGGCGTTACCAGTATACAGACGCGCTCGATGGCCTCATTAAGCGCGTGAGAATATTCTGCATATCAATTTTTAATGAATCGACAGGTCTTCAGTAAATTTGGTGCTAGCATTACGATATTAGAAACTTTTTTAATTTTTAATTTCTCACTGTCAGTCGGGATTATATTACTGAGTAATATAATCCCGACTTGCGATTTCTCGGTCGTCCAGCCCGTACCTTCGTCACTACACTGACTGAGTTATCCTGGTTCCTAATGGAACGTTAGACCTGTTAATGGATATCATGTCCAGAAATGGATCAGCATCCCCGAAATCTTATCCTGTGTATATAATTTCTCTACTTTCCCTGAACTGCAGAAGGAATCTGTTCTTATTAAGAATTATTTGCTGTATTTCATGAACGGGTATGGGAGAGTGCATCATTAAACAATATAAACAATGCTCACTGTTTTCCTCGGACCCGTGGAATGAGTTCATCTTACCTTTGAGTCACGTCTAATTAACATCCTTGACACACAGTGCTCACCTAGCGAGCTTGCTGTAAAAAAATGAATATCGCAACGCGCAGCGGATCGCCTCCTGTTATGGGCACGACAAATGACAGACTGAGACAACAGGAATCTCGC
Organism: Cryptotermes secundus; assembly: GCF_002891405.2. NCBI lineage: Eukaryota > Metazoa > Arthropoda > Insecta > Blattodea > Kalotermitidae > Cryptotermes > Cryptotermes secundus. Next base: position 17,104 of record NW_019730007.1, on the reverse strand, counting down.
CGGAGCGGAATGCACGCAGGTCTCGGCGTGTCACGTGAGTGATGGGTCGATGAATATCAGCGTGAAAGAAAAATGAACACACCTATGCCGCAGTATGCAGTAATGTTGCAAGAAAACATCTTATCTCTGTGTTATAATCAGCCTGAAAGGTCTCTTTAACGTAATTAATATTTCGTGGTATGTTCATAAGCGTTATGTCATTAGTTTAAATTTTTGTTTTTAAAATATGAAATGCAAACGCGAAACAGGTTAGTTGCACGTGTGTCTAGTGGGAGCGTTGGCTTCACAGAGTTCCAAAAATTTGCCGATAAAAAACTTGTGGATTAATTGTAATATTAAAACGACACATTACATTACAAACATGGAATTTAATGTAAAAAGTACTTCATAGTTATTACTTAAGTTAAAGCACAATAGACCACTGTAGGTCGCGGTGCAAGGGCCGAGAAGTTCCACCCCTTATACATATTACTGAAGTTAATAATAATTGTTTTCTAAGATCGGTTATGTCTTCTTGAGTCTGAGTCTATGTTACGACCGACGGTCAATCGGCCAGTTTGTCTGGGAAGTAAAGCACCCATCTCGGGCTTATGACGACATTTTTATTACTGTCCGACAGTTGCGAGTTTGTTGATGTGGAGCGCTCTCTCTGATGAGACGACGGGTCTGTCGTTTACAATTGCTGCTGGTCCTCACCAGCGCAGTCATTTTCTGATCCGAGTCCCGTGGGACTTGCGACAATATTTTACTGTCTCAGATTTGAGACTTCCCTTTTCGTCGCCTCCTACAACTCGCAGGGTCACGGTGGAGGTATTCGATCCCGCTTCCACACGTGGTTAAGTCGCCTTCAGCTTTAGTTCTCCCTATGTAACCTCGGCTCGGATGGCATAGAAAACACCACATACAACAGTGAATTCTATTATTGTTACGGATATTGCCTAGCAGTGGAGCGGATATTGTTAAATTGTTTACCGGCCGTTGCCTAACGATTGCTTGCTTGTTTATCAAGCCCGTACCACTCGACGGACACAGTGTCAGTAATCGCATCACAATATTATCTATGTACTAGTGGCCTCGCTTGAACCCATTTGCATCCAATTATTTCAAGGATACTCAGATCCGCCGAGAGGTAATCCTGTGTGGAGGCGGGGCCGAATACCTCCATCGTAGCCCTGCGAGTCGTAGGAGGCGACGAAAAGGGAAGTCTCAAATCTGAGACAGTAAAATATTGTCGCAAGTCCCACGGGACTCGGATCAGAAAATGACTGCGCTGGCGAGGACCAGAAGCAATTGAAAACAACAGACCCGTCAACTTGTCACAGAGAGCGCCCATCATCAGCAACCCCGCAACGGTCTGACAATAATAAAAATCTGGTCGTAAGCGCCAGATGGCCGCGTTATTCCATGACAGACTGTCCGACTGGCCGTCGGTCGTAACATAAGACAGACGGACAGCCGAGAGGTATGTGGGTTCGATTTACTACTGTCCCTTGAGGATGGTATAAAGTGTGTTCGTTGTATGTACAAGGCATTGCTATTTCCTAGTCTAAACACTGCAACGCCCACGCCACTTATCGAAGGTTCAACACGTCTTCGCAAACCCACGGTGTCGGACACGGCCTTGAGCGAATTAATATCCCCTCAGCAGAGTTACAAACATCCGCTCTAATATCACACTTATGCTTTCGTCTAGGTCTTCCCGGTGGGCACCTTGCACCAGGTTTCTGTATCAGAATTGAATCCTTATATCTTGTTTCTTCTAAACTGTAATGTCCAGTGTTAATTTCGAAGTGCATGAGCGCTCTTCAACTAGAGCAGTGTTTCTCAATCACCCGGCCCTCGTCTTACAGAAAGAATTTACCGGGCCGCGGCCTGACACTGAACTCGAGTGACCAGTCGCTGTGCCTTGCATCACAACAGCGCAGTCGGTATGGCCACTGGCCAGGGGCTGGACGGCCGAGGTGTCGGAGTTTTGAGTTCTGGTGGGGGTACGATTTTTCTCATCTCCACATCATCCAGACCGTTTCTGGGGCCCACTCGGCCTCCTGTCTAATGGGTACGGGGGTAAATCCACCGGGGCGTGAAGTTAACCACTCACCTTCATCTAATGCCGAGGCCAAGAATGGCGGAGATATATATCCATTCCCCCATACGCCTTCATGGCTTGGTGCTTTATAAATTAAGAACAGGGACAACTTTACCCTGAAGATTGGTTCAGAGGTAACCGTCTAGACTTTTATTCAGGAGATATTTGGTTAGAATCTCGGCCGGGGCACCTGCTTCCTCAGTGATGTTTTCTTGGTTTTCCTCAGTCCTTCGAGGTAAATGCTGGGATAGAACCTCAATTGGGCCTCGATCGCTTCTTTCCCAATCCTTTTCAGTTCATCATTCACCAGCCGACCTGCTATCCGACGCTATATAGTCTTGATGCTAAAATACGCCACTAAACTCCATGGAAAAAAAATACTTTGGAGGTCACTGAACTGACTCAGGATAGTGTCCAATGGCGGACCTTGGTATTAGCGGTGTTGGACCTTCGGGTTCTGCTACCAGAGTCAGTTAATTAGTAAGATGGATCTTAGGGAAATGGGTTGTGAGGATGGGAGGTGGATGGAACTGGCTCAGGATCCTGTCCAGAGGCGGGCTTTGGTATTAGCGGTGTTGAACCTTCGGGTTCTGCTGCCAGAGAGTTAGTTAATTAGTAACATGGATCTTAGTGAAATGGGTTGTGAGGATGGGAGGTGGATGGAACTGGCTCAGGATCGTGTCCAGTGGCGGAGGTTTGGTATTAGTGGCATTGAACCTTCGGGTTCTGCTACCAGAGAGTCAGTTAATTAGTAAGATGGATCTAAGGGAAGCAGGATGTGAGGATGGATTGAACTGGCTCAGGATTGTGTCTTTTGGCAGAATGTGAATGTGATGATGGGCTGCAAACGGAGGAACATATCTTCTGGAACTGTAAACAGTACGAGGACCAACAGGCAACACTGATGGATATCTTGTCTGAGAACAGCAAAAAGAATGCCCAAAGCCAGTTTTAGAGCTCATAACGCTAGAAGAAAAAAGATTTCTAAAAGGCATCTGTTCCTTCATAAACAGCATTCCTATATTTATATAAAATAGATATGTGAGAAAAGTAAAAAAAGTAATTGTACTGATTGTTAGCAGTATACTCTCAGATTTAAGTTATGATCTATATTAAGAATCGCGGGGAGACCGCCATAATAGAATAAGATGTTTATAAGAATGTGCTACATAAGGCCGGATATGCATTGCCTATGCCTTTTTGATTTACAATAATTTTTTCCACAATAAAGAACTTATATGTCAGTTTCTAACCCCTCGTACTTAACCTCCTACCCTGACAGTTCTGTTGCTGTGCAACGGAAAAAAATCTATATAACTCGATTGTTTTTCACGTCGACCATGTCTCGATTGGCAACTTTACGTGTATTTTAGTCAGGCGGGTGGACTAAACATTAACCCATAGGTGCACGACTTTACCTACTTTCAAGAAATCAATAATGAAGCTGTGTTTTTGTCTATCTATTCTTCGAACCTGTAAATCCAACGGTACGGCTCAGTTCATGAATGGATAGAACAGTAAACAAATGCCAGTTAGAGTAGGAAAGTTACTGATCTTCTTTGCTCTGGTTGAGTAAGTTCTTAAGAACTCCATGCAGTTGTCCTGATTCCTGGCTCGTCAAGTGCCGGAGGCGTACATTGAGTGTAGAGGTCTCCAAGCCACAGACCAGATAATGTCTATATGGGGACAATGAATCTGGCCGAATTTGGCTGAAAAAGGAACGTTCAATTTGCGAAATAAATTCGGTCTTCGGATAGCAAACTTGATAACGTCGTGTTTCAATCACGAAATATTCGGGGCAAGGCTAGTTATGGATCGCGGTATACTCAGCAGATCTGTGTCACTGTATTGTCTGGTAGGCTGGCTCAGCGTTAATGTACAAGCATGGAGACAGGGATGAGGAATGGATTATCATCACTGCTATTATTTCAAGCTTTTCTGTAGTCCCTCCAGAAAAATCCCACAACAGGACAACAGGTGGGCTACCTTTAAATAGGTCATCACCGAATCCTTACCTACTGAATCCCATGATTAAATTCTCCTCTCATTTGAGGTTCAGTTCTGGGACCCCCACCACCTTCTATCCAGTAGGGGATAAAGTGGCCAGGCCGTGAAGCTAACCACTCACCTCCAACTAGTGCCGAGATCAAGAATACATGGATCTATACATTAACTTCCCCATACGTTTTCATGGCGTAGTGCTTAAGTAGTTAAGCACAGGGACAACTTAACCTTTGCCTCCTTTGAAGTTAAACTGTAACCATCGCGGCCGAATCACCTTCTTTAAATGATCTTAGAATCAGTTACAGGTTATCACAATACCGACCGCAGTTCGTGTCCAGCTCGCAGCTATATTGTCCGTGTACAATGAACTGACTCTCTTGTAGCAGAACCTGAAGGTTCAACGCCGCTAATACCAACGTCCACTACTGAACAGGATTCTGAGCCAGTTTCATCCACCTCCCATCCTCACAACCTGTTTCCCTAAGATCCATTTTACTAATTAACTGACTCTCTGGCAGCAGAACCCGAAGGTTCAACGGCACATTCGGTCCTGTTTTTTCCCAAAACCCTCTTCTTTAGTTTGACAGCCTTATTATTTAACTTTGCATGATCCATGTCTTCCATCACCACTTCTTCCCCAACTTCTCCTTCCATTGCTTCTACCTTCATTTCTTGGCCACTCCTTCTGTTTGGGAGAGTCTATGGTCAGAAGTATGTGGACTCCCAGCCGTTGTATTTTTGCCCGAACTCCGCATTTTAATTACTTATCACTTTTATGTAGAAAATCAAAAGTCAACAGAAAACAAAAATTATTGTATTCTAACACCACCGTATGTCTTCTCAATCTGCTCCTGCTGATAAATAAATACCAGATTTTCAGCATTCATTATATTTTTGTAAGGTATGTTATTATTTTTGCCATTATTCTGCCCAGTCCTGAACTCCTGAAGATAAATATATCAGATTTTAATATATCATTAAATGCAGTCTCAATCTTGTTGACAAGAGTGCATTTCACATTCTCAAGTTCTATCATTCTAATGAAATTAATAATAAATTTGAACCTGAGTATTGTTGCTTACTATACATGAATTATAATATATAAATGTAACCAAAAAACTATGTTCTGTGTGTCTTTCAAGTGTAGTTTTTGTGAAAATTATGAGGTTTAATATAATTATGTGAACAGAGAAGTTCATGGAGGTAGGCCTAGGCCCACTGGGGCTGTAGTGCCAAAAAAAAATATATAATTATCTCTGATGGAAACAAAATTTTCTGTCAAGTTTCCCTACCTTCAGCTTTCCTAAATACAAGTAGTCCATGTATGTTACGGTTCACAATGTCCAGTGCATTTGGGTGAAGAAGTGTTAGATTGATGTGAAAGAAAGGTTATGGCTTTCCAGGCACTGGTCAGAAACTTTCTCCAGATAAAGAATTTTGCAGCCTGATCTCTTGTACTGCAGAGGCTCTTACTCCGTTGGTTTACTTGTGTGTGTGGGGGGGGGATTAGTAGCACTTCACACAGATCCCTCCCAAATGATATGGGTGAAGTGATATTGAACACAGTTCCAAAAAAAGAAGGGGGTAAGAATCTCTGGAGTACAAGAGAGCTGGTTATAAAATGATTTATTGCTGTTCTTACGAACAACGCCTTCCAGAAGAGGGGGTGGGCGACGAGCACCCAAAAGGTATTGTGTTAGCATACCTTCTTACCGATTGCGCTCTCGGCTCTGGTGACCATTTTGTATTTAGTTACGTGAGGAATGCGTATAGATGGAAGCAGTAACCCGTGACGTAACGGCGGCCATGTTGCCCACCAATAACGAAGGATTTCTCGGCGCTAGTTAGTTCGTTGAGAGAAAATGGTAAAGATTATGTGGATATTGTTTAGTTAATTGAAATTATGTGTATTCAGTATAATTTTAACTGCACAGCCTATCAGGCTATGTAAACGAGTTATTGCAGTTGTGTAGCGTTATGTTTTATTTAGGAAAGTATCTTTCATGTGCTGACATGTAGTGATGTATTCACTAGGCACTCATCATAACATAACCTTTTGAACTGAATTGAATTGAATTTATTTACATTCTGTAAATCCTAAGTAGGTTAGTACCTTTGGATACAGAACAAGTCAAAAGGTTACATACATAAGTACAGGCAATTTTAGCTTAAAAATTAATCTAACCTAATTTTACATCATTCTCTATTTACATTGAAGTATTCATCTAAAGAGTAGAAGGAATGAGCATGTAGATAATTCTTTAACT
>NW_019730007.1:0-6307 GCF_002891405.2 Cryptotermes secundus | reverse complement strand
CTAATGGACCCAGGAGAGTAGGTGTCTTCAGCCTCCTTAACTGAGAATGGAAGCAGATCCAGCTTCTGAAACATAGTGTTTGTCATCCGTACATAATACACATTTACATATGATTTGAAACTTCCATTTGTGCTGTATGCAATGAAGTCTTCCTTAGCGGTCAGCCATGTGCTTCTATTAGTTCACTCAGGGCTCCTGTCCCAGTATTTCTCTGTACCACTTTATTCACTGCTTTTCCTACCCATTGACATTTGAGATGGAGGCAGTACATTCCTCAGAAACAACTGGAAACTTCTACAAGACAACATTGTGTCACACCTGCGGTTGCCTTACGGTTAAGTTCAGTTCACATCTTCAGATTCCTTTCTTCCAAAACTCAGGTTAATATTACTTTTACTATTTGCTTCTGTCTTCTTGGCACGTTCCAACTAATGTTTTATATATGCATTTCCTTATTTGTCATGCTCCTTAATCTGTCACCCAACTCATCTTTCTTCCTTCAGTGGTGTCAGTAATGTTAGCTTTTATTTGCCACATGTTGAGGTGCCTTAATGTTGCATAGGGTAGCTGACAAAGCATGCATTTGTGTAATACTAATACAGTTCCCCAATTTTGAAATTTGGTTACCAACTCTGTAGTACTGGGGGGATTTAAAATCCCCTATTCCTAGATGATAATTGCTAGTAAAATTTTGAATCTCATTATGTAATTTGCTCCATCTATGAGTTCATCTTTGTTAGGTTTGAAGGGCACAGTAACACAGAACTATGCAGTATTTCAACTCAGAAGAGTATACTCTTCACTCTCAGCTCCAGGGGAAGAAATCCAACATTTGTTAGCTTTGTTTATTTTTTCTCCATACTTTGATTCCAGAAATATTTGTCTTCTGCATTTGTGGCAAGAGACCAGGTTTTGCACCCATATAAAACAAAAGGTTCTGTGCACTTAACTAACTAAGCACTACGCCATGAAGGCGTGTGGGGGACTGGATGTATAGACCCACATTCTCTTGACCTTGGCACTAGCTGGAGGTGAGTGGTCAGCTTCACGTCCCTGCTACTTTACCCCCGGGTAACGAGCTTCAGGTACCCATTGGATAGGAGGCTGAGTGGGCCCCAGAACTGGTCTGGACAGTTTGGAGAAGAGAAAATTCTTGACCCTACTGGGACTCAAACTCTGACCTTCAGTCCAGCCTGTAGCCAGTTGCCATACTGACTGCGTTATCCCAGTTCTCCCCACATAAAACTACAGACAGAATAAAGTATATATTGTAATTTTTAGATTTCATGATGAGAGACAAGAAGATAAAACAATCTTGAATTGCACAGAAGTCATCTCTGTCAATTTAATTTTCCCTTCATTTCATCAGAAGTATAGTTCTGATACATATCGGTTACTTAGTGAGAAACCAAAAAGCTTGCTAGGATATGTGATTACTCGTGAGCTGGTTGGCAACTGTCTGTATGTTCCCAACATTAGTGTTTATCATACCAGAATGATATGCATCACGACGTGAATGTTATTTGCAGGTCCGGCATTGCGCAGTCTGTCATTTGAAGAGCCCACACGTGATCCTACTACATGGTGTGGTGGCCCTCCTAGGGCTCCAGATGTATGGCTACCGCCACCAGATAGGGACCCAGATGACTGGCCACCTCCAACACCAGTTGAGCACAAGTATGTCTGTATGGTTTGTTGCCAGGTATTGTTCAGTTCCCTGTTATGTGGCAGGTGACTAATATCAAGGTAGACAACAAATAGTAAAACAGAACTCCATATCTGTAGAGATCTTCCTAAATATCTTTTTAAAGTTGATATTTTATAACTTTTTTTGCTCCAATTGGAGCCTAATTCCTCATTTTTTCCTGTGAACTGTTACAAAAATTCATAACCAGCAACAATTTTTTGTTTATAACTGGTTACTAGGCTACCATATTTTTTTATTCATTACTATTATTATTATCATCATCATTGTCATCAGGCAGTCAGAGAGTTGTGTTACTTGTTGAACTCTTCGAGGCCTGTTTGTCCAATAGTGTCTTCTGAACTCTTAGTTAGTTCATAGGTAGGGACATCCAGAATATCTGGTTGCTTCGTATGTTTTCTGGTCTATGATGTTAGTCAGGTTATAGCTAATTGTTTGGTATGTTTCAGGCCAGTACCCCAGATCAAGACTCTGCGAAGTCCACGTGCAAGTAAGAATGAAATTGCTAAACCAAATGCACGATCTCAGAGAACAGCCGTCACGGGAAAGAGACCTGATCCAAGGGCCGCCAAGAAGGATGAGAAGTCCAAACCTATGAAGAAAGAGGACAAGAAGGAAGATAACAAGGTAAAAGTTTGGAGACTGTTCTGATTACAGTCTTCTGCACCGTGGTTCTGCATAGTCCTGGGGTTGCTTATCACATTTATTGCTCAGATTGTGGTCTTCTGGGTGCTTCAGCTTTATAGTCAGCTAGGTGGGTACCAACATGTTGGGGAAACATACTGTCTCCATTTCAGGGTTGCAGTGAGCAGTATGAGTTTGCAGAAAGGCTATGTAGGTGAGTTGCAAGGAGGTGGGGGCATTTGAATCTGTGGATGGAGAGATAGGATGAAAGGGTGTGGACTAGATTCAGCTTGATCAGGATATGGTCCCACGATGTGCCATTGTCACATTCTCAGAAGGACGTAAAATTTCTTGATCAACATAGCAACTGTTAGCTTCTCATGACTTTGTTGTTTCTATGAAGTTTGGCTGAAATACTGACATTTTGATGCTAATTGGCGCAACCATGAAAAGCACAATCTTTTGGGATGTGATGTCTTCCAGTTTGGTAGATTTTTGCCAGAATTTTGGAGAAACCTGCTGCCTTCATCTTCAGAGTACTTACTTCCCTGATAATGGAGGCAGCAGGTTCCTCTGAAACACTGGTAATGAACTGTGAGACCACAGGGTACTCTTCTGTCATGAAGATGCAACAGGTTTCTCTCAAATGTTGGTAAGTATCTACCAGACTACATGGTGTCATATCTGGAAGAGGGTGATGTGCACAGCCATTGTGGGTACCTCAAATCTTCCAAATGCATCCAGTCTTTTCGATGAAATTTTAACACATAGATAGTTAATTTGGAACCACAATTTAATGCTATTATAAGGAACACTTTAAATGAAGGTACATTTAACCCTTTGACACTTCAATATGGTGTAAGTAATATTTAAAAATTTAGTTAGTATCTCACAGGAGGGCACACTGCTTGCCAGTTAATGCTCTTTTGAGAAAAAATCACTGTTTATAGTAAGAATTATGTAAATCCCATAAACTGTTATAGCAGGTATATGTATAGTTACCACCGTGCTGTAAAGCAGGGGTATCCAAACTTTTGGGGGGGGGCCACAGATCACTTACTGCTTAGATTTTCTATGGCAGACACCTACTATTAATTTAAATATCAAGAATTTTTAATGGAATGAGAGTGAGATTTTGTCAGTAGTTACACCTCTATGACTTTTAAAATAAAATAATATAAAGACTTTTTCTTTTTTATTACTAGTAGGGTGGGACTAAATCCCTTGTACTGCGGCCACTTCTGGCCTATTGTACCAACCTCAGATGATAGAGGAGGATGATTGTGAAGCAATTGGTGGAATGAAGATTGGCAGGGGAAACCGAAGTACTCGGAGAAAACCTACCCGAACGAAATTTTGTCCACCACAAATCCCACTTGACCAGACCTTGGATCGAACCCGGGCCGCCATGGTGGGAAGCCAGCGACTAACCGCTTCAGCTATGGCACAGCCATATAAAGCCTTTACATGTTTTTTGTGCATAAATAAAAGACCATGATCTTGAAGAGGAGGCAGACCACTTGAAATTTATTCATGAACCACCAGTAGTCTGCAGGCCATAAATTTTGGAAACTCTGCCTTGAAGGGTGCCATTATATCTTACTGTCATAGAGTTTAAATAAATGGATGTCATAGGCATACAATTTTTAGGAAAAAAGTGACAAAGAGAAAGAAGAATTTGAAGAAGCGGAGAAGAGGTTCGAAGGTTCTTGGTACGATCGTGATCTGATAGACATGTTAGGTAAGTGTCCAGAGAAAGCATCCTGGTTTCAGTAACTTAAAACTGGAATGATTGCACAGCTTATAAGTTCTGGTGTGTTCACTTCTGTTTCCTTTTCTCAAAAACCATAACACTTAGCCATAAAAAACTAAAACTCCGTGGCTTTTAGTCAGCAAGAGAACTATACCGACCGAGCGACCGTCGCTTGTTGGCAAAGTTAGTGCCAACAGTCATTAATCTCGGTTTTCTAGACCGGAGCCAATACTTTTCCATTCAAGTAGCTCCTCAGTTATCCTCACGAAGCTGAGTGGACCCTGTCTCAGACCCACTACTTATCAGAAAATCTGAACCTGGGACCTCTAGATCTGTAGCCAGGGACTCTGACCACTAGGCCACAGAGACGGCAGTATTAAACATAAATGCGATTAATTTTTCTCCAAAACTTTTGTTCAAAACATTTTCTGCTCTTATATATTTAAGGGGCTTACACTTCAGCTAACCATGTAGGTCTGCTTGTAGGAGTGTACTGTGAGGACCTTAAAGAATTGGGGTGTGAAACCATGGACTGGATTCAGCTGGCTAAGGGCATTGCCCAGTGGTATGCTGCCATGAACATAGTGATGAACCTTCAGGTTCCTCAAAAGTGAGGAATCTCTTTATCAGTTGAATACTGCTGTATTCTCAAGACGAAATCACTCACAGTGAATTTATTTATAGGTTTCAGAGTTTCTTCTACCAAATACATATGAACTTTGGAGAGTATGGTCTTGTGGGTTGTAATGCCATGTAGGAGAGTTAACATTTCATATTCATGGTCAAAGAATAAGTCAACCAAGCAACCAGTGGAAGCAGACAGCAAGCAGATCTCTCTCTGAACTACATGGTGCTGCAACCCAGAAGGCCAGGTTATTTGTAATCACCACTGTAAGAACCCCAAATCTGATCTTTTATTTACAGAGAGAGATATAGTCCGGAAGAATCCTAACATCCATTGGGATGATATCGCAGATTTGCATGAAGCCAAGAGGTTGCTTGAGGAGGCTGTTGTCCTTCCTATGTGGATGCCAGATTACTTTAGGGTAATATCATTATTTGAGTGTTTTGTATAGGAGTGTGTACCTGATTGTAGCAGTGTGTTGTGTGCTCTTGGTACCATGGTTTGTAATGCTGCAGCGAGCAGAAAAGTGCTGTGGGTGTGAGTTTGGACCTTTTATTCACACATTTTTATGTCATGGTAATCTGATCTCAAGGAAGATGAATATTGTAGCATGTAGATCCATTCAAGGGAATGATCACAAGCAAAGAGGTTCCCATGGCAACAAATCAACATGCAGCGACAAAGGAACTGTTGGAAGTGGTGTTTTCTATGGTCCGCTACAAGTTTAAAGTTTAGATATGTGCCAGATGGTAAGGACATAAGCTTACAGTGTTAAAACCTGTTACCAGGAAAACATCTAGTGAACACACTGCAGGCTGGAGGAGACTTAGTATGTAGTGATTTGTAAAGTGTTGAAATCAGTGATAGTGCGTTCATTATTTGTAGTTACAACCTGTAAATCGTGAATAAATGCAGTTCTCCAAAACATTATCCATATTCACACTCGTGCTGTGCAACAATATTATTGATTATATACAGGGCATTCGACGGCCGTGGAAAGGAGTGCTGATGGTGGGTCCCCCAGGAACAGGAAAGACCATGTTAGCCAAGGCTGTGGCCACTGAATGTTGCACAACTTTCTTCAACGTTTCTTCTTCCACCCTCACTTCCAAGTATCGGGGCGAGTCAGAGAAACTAGTCAGGCTGCTCTTCGAGATGGTGAGTTTTATTGGCCTGTGATACACAGGAATGGCTGAAGTGAGGATACAGTTCTGTTTCTTGGTTCAGCAGACCGTCTCACTAACCTTATGTGCCACACACTCTGAGAAGTTGATTGTTCCTGATCTAGTCAAGACATTTCGCATGTTACAGGGAACTTGAAGATTTATCATGTTCGCAAGAGCATGCCACTAGACAGTATCCCGAACCGTATGAATCTCTTCCACACTGTTTCATATTTTTCTCCAAGATCCATTTTGATGTTAATTGAACTGTGTAATGTCGTGCTTAGCAGCGTTACTCCCATATCTTAGGTTGATTGTGTACTGGTGCTTTGTTCAAACTACCTTGTCAGAAAAAGGTCGGATAGCAACAAGTTGTGACTAGACAAAGTATGTTTCTTTCAGAGCACAATTTGAGCACACAGTCCTTCCCTCTCCTA
>NW_019730006.1:113192-113872 GCF_002891405.2 Cryptotermes secundus | reverse complement strand
AGAATCTATATTGATGAGCAAAGATTGCATTAATAATTTACGATAATGGACCTTAACATTCCGAATGATGCCGTGATCCATTGGCTGAGAAACACTAGTGGTGTTTGGAGGGAACCAAGCAAGTTGCACGTTGGAAAGTTCGATATGGGGGTGGCATGTTGGGTTATCCAAGAACAACAAAACATGCTGGTTTTGCATTTTCATTCACCATTGAAGGCCGTTAACCATTTCTCCATGATCTATGATGTCATCCATGCATTTTTGTTGGATCTCCACTCAACGGGAAGTTTCTGTATATCCATGTTTCAGAAGCATCGTGGTATTGCTGCCTTGCCAATCACTAAGGTTTTCTCCATTTCGCCTGACATAAAACCACATAGAAAAACAGTCAATCTTTCTTTGCACAGTTTTCCTCCCAAACATTTTTCACCTTTCAGATATAGCGATTTATTTGGAAGTGCACAGAAGAACGGTCCAGTCTCATCACCATTCACTATGTTTTCAGGTTCATATCCCTCGATTATAGATGGCAATTTAGCTTCCCATTCCTCAATGGTCTCACTATTTACATCACTTGATTCACCACATAGTTCATTAAAAACTATCCAATGTCTTTTGTGAAAACTCTTCAACCATCCGCTAGATGCTTTGAATTCAGTCTTCACCAGTTTTTCAGCAAC
>NW_019730006.1:109087-112141 GCF_002891405.2 Cryptotermes secundus | reverse complement strand
TGGGAAGACCAAGGCATAGGTGGGTGGACAATGTTAAAATGCATCTTAGAGAGATGGGATGGTATAGATTGAATTGATGTGATTCAGGATAGGTACCAATGGAGGGCTGTTTTGAACATGGCAATGAACCTTCGGGTTCCATAAAATGCTGGGAAATTCCTGAGTAGCTGCACAATTGGTGGCTTCTCAAGAAGGGCTCAGCTCCATGAGTGAGTGAGTGATTAGGACCTATGTTCTGTTGCTAATTCTGATGAATAAATTCATCAGAAATTGCATATTAATTTAGGCTGGGGCCACACGAGCGCACAAAATGCATCCGTTATAACGAACATCATCACGCCTGTTGTAGAAATAAACAAGAGAAGTGAATGTTATGCTTTCTTCTGGCTCCATTGCAGACAGAAAACTACACACCACATTCTGCAACTGTGTGGTGTCCTCAGCAACGTCCGTCATAAAGTATGTTCGTTGCAACGGATGTACTTCGTGCGCTCATGTGGCCCCGGCCTTAGCCGGAGAAGCCAATTATCCCATCAAGAGTTGTGGAAATATTGTCAGGACACCCGTTATTATACTGGACCTAGAAATATTTACTTAATTTCAACTTTTCTTAATGTTTCAGAATTATGCCTGTCTTTCAAGGCAGTTTCCACACATCTGTCTGTAAAGGTTTATGTTGTGAAAGTTTTTGTACCTTTAAACAAGGAACAAAATAACTCAAAGTATCTACCTACAGGCCAAGATACTTTCACATATTTTCTGATTCTGAGACCATCCAGGACATTTGATTTATTAGCACCATGAAATTGGTAAACACATGTATATTTCATGCAGGAGCCATAATCTTATTTCTAAGCTTCGATTTAACTAACATTAATAAAACTTTTACATTATAGTTTTTCATTAAATGCTTCCAGTACCCTATTGTTTGGGGGCGATATTCCCCCCCCCCCCAACCTTGAATTAAAGCTTGATATTAGTATCAACGTTGAATATATTTTGGGAATTGGTTTGAAAGTTGTTAGAGAGTAACACAGACAATGTGTGGCTTAGCAAACGTTGTTGTCGAGTGTCTGGTGTTCCTACTTAATATTCAGAAGGCTTTGTTTCATTTTCAATTCTGTCTATCTATGGCTCTGCAGCATTTTTTTGTACCTTGGCCGTTTTTTAGTTTCTAGATCTTTTTACACAGTTGTTAGGACTCCTTGGACGGGAGATCAGCCCGTTGCAAAGCCGCTGCCTACTCATAGGACAGCACAAACACAGAATAAATGTACACAGACATCCATGCCTCAAGTTGGACTCGAACCCCTGACCCCAGTGTTCGAGCGGGCGAAGACAGAGGGCGCAGACACTTCATGCCTTAGACCGTGGGACCACTGTGATCAGCCTGTTTCAAGTCTACGGACCGAATATCGTGAGGATCTAAAAGTTAAGTTCAGTCTCTTAAGGTAAATATTTGTATATTACTCAAAATAGGCCACGGTGGCTTCATTTGACCTCATTCCCAACCAAAAATTCCCGGGTTCGAAGCAAACGAAGAGTAAGCTAAAGATACTCTGTCTAATTCAAAGCGAGTTATTAAGCAGTAACCAAACATACGTATCCACTAATGTTGGCATAAATGAACACGGAACCTGCAGTTTAATACGGCTGTGCAGGGTAGAAAATGGCCTCTTTATAAATAAATTTGGAAGGCATTTGCACGGTCTCCAGGTCCATACCTTGTGCACGGAAGCTCAGGTCTGAGGGCACGTCATCTAGCAAGAGAGTGTGAGAGGTCTATGCCCGTAATGTTAATTTATAGGATGAAATTATAAATTTGTGTGGCTATAGACGGGGTTTGGATTGGTGAAGGGATTTATTGACCACTTATAGACATGACTCGTAACTACCAGCAATTACAGGGTCATCGCTAATCTACAAAATTCACAAACTACCCCAGTGCCCGCTAAGCCATTTCCAGCCTGCTGTGTCTTCATTAGGCGTTTTCTGGCAACGCCTTCTAACAGTGGAGTTTCTTCAGCTTCACGTGCTCAGGTCCTCTCTTCACAGTCTCCCATATAGAACTCACTGCCTCCCTCACAACTGACTGGACGCACCAATTTTCTTCAAGATAAGATCAGGGCAGGGCAGGGATCACGTAAGAACCCCCAGTTTCCATTGTTGTAGTAAAACAGTTGCATTATCAAGAATCTGATGCCTAGCAACGGGAACGTGTTTATCGAGCTGTTGCCCAGAAACGGTCGCTGTTTGCAGAGTCACGCTGAGCAGCGGGTCTATATGCCACAATAGAAGATGTTTCTTGGCCGGCTATAAAGTGATATGAGATACATATTTCTCATATCATCTTGACTGTTAAGGTCATTCTGTTGCCCCCTATGTACTGCAATGTTATTTATTTAATCTGAGGAAAAGATGCTTCTTTATTCCCACCTTGTTCTACTGTCCTCTAAGAACATTGGATAAATGTCCATTCTTCCTTATTACATCTCTTTTGCGACAGTGTACTTAATTTAAACTATCTTCCGGTCGTCTCACTTTTGGAATTCCTAATTTTCATATACCTTCTAGTTCAATTTAGGTCTAATTACATGCTCCAGCTACACCAAACTTACCCCTTTTAATGTCCACTATAAAATCCATGGCTGATAGAACTCCTACGTATTCATTTCTTATGGTTTTCCAAGTCCCTTTTTCCACAAAACTTCCTTAAAAATTCCCTCTGCTACGTGCTTGATACAGCTTTATGCTTTCCTGCCGTGGACCATGTTTCACACGCACAGATCACAACTTATTTTAAAATCGTTTTGGGTATTTTAAATTTTTATTTCTTGGTCACAGATATAGACTTAAGAATCTGTTGCAAACCACTATAACATCGTTGCCTTATATCACTTTTCGTCTTGATCTCTTCATATATTTTATTTTCTCATGTCATATAAGTAGGCCTATCCATACAAATCTACAAACATTCCGTCATCTTCACAAACACGTCCATGAACTGTGACTTATCTGACACACGAACTGACCTTTCTCTGGAGCGATGCCTTC
>NW_019730006.1:102172-108163 GCF_002891405.2 Cryptotermes secundus | reverse complement strand
AACCATAATGATTAGATTTTATTTGATATTATATTTTTACGATCACCATATATGGGTGTAGAATGTTCATAGCCGCAACATTTTAAGGGGCGGATTAACAGACTAGATTTAGGGAACGGACCCGCGGAAACACACGTATCCAACGGGCCGCCTTTTCCCTACCACTAAGAAACTGTGTGTCACTTGTGGATATATGTATGTGAATCATATATGGCCCGTAATGATGTTTGAACGAAATGACCAACTTTTTGACATACCGTATCTGCACTTAGCTTCCAACTTTATAACAGTAACAAATGAACTTAAACTCGTGAATTGTAGTTGAAAATAAGCCATAGAGGACCTTTATCCTATGTTAGAAGGTAAACAAGAGCAGCGAAGATATGGCGTTTTGAGAATATGCCTCAAAGATTTCGGGTGTGAGAATGTTTACTAGCGGACACTGATAAAAAAATAAATCAAGACTTAATTCCTTCAAATTTTTAGATTATTCGTGAAATAAACTTACGTACCTTCTTGCTTTTATTCCTACTCACAAACTACATGTTCCGATGCAAAGTGGTGTAAATCAAATTTGCCAAACCCTTGGTTACCAACATTCATATCTCACATAGGTATATTGTGCCACAAATTTTCCATTAAATTCCCTACAAAACTGGAAATACACAGGAAGCTCTTGGAAGAACTAATCTCGAGACACGAAGCGGACCGCATATGAAACGATGAAATTTGGCGGCATACACAGGCACACACACAGAGCAAAGTGACCTCATAAGCCTCATAACAAAAATTACACGGAATGGGGGGGATGAACAGAGAGCAAGGTGGTCTGAGAAGTCTTACTAATCCTCAAGAAATAAGGGGGACACACAGACAGATAGGCAGATACAGACGGATATACAGGTAGACAGACAGCAAGGTGTTCTCATAAGCCTCTTTTCATTTTTTTTTTCAAAATTAGGAAAGTATTGCAGTAAAATTGTGTGAATTCAATATCAAATAAAATTATAAATCTTAAGATATAAAAGTTTGTGACGATGGTATATTGCCACAAGTATTATGTTTTTGGGCATTATCCATCGTCTCGTATATTTTCTAAAAACCGTCCTGTTTCTTTTTAAAACACAACGGTTCGGAGACTGGATTCTGTCCCCGTCCTCAGGTAAAACCTATTCAGTTGGGTCCAATAGACAGAGCTAGCCCCTATCTCGGATTTTAGAAAATAGACAAGACGATGGATTATGTCCAAAAGCATAATTGTAACATACTTGTAATTGTCTTTTTTAAAAGTACGTCCTGGTTACTTCTTCAGTGACTGTCGCCGAACTTGGTTGAAAAGCCGAGACGCGTCTGACAGTAAATTTAAAAGAATTTTGTGCGATATGTGCAAATGTTCATTTACAGGAAGTGACACTGAAAGGCAACGTATTTGAGTTTCTTCACCTAAAACGTACACCTTTGTGATATGAGTATTGTTTAGGTCTCATTTCAGCGGGAGACGATGCTGTTACCTTAGCAAAAAGAGTTAAACTTTCAGTGATCTAACAGCATTCGAAAAGACCGCCTCTGTGGTCTAGTGGTCAGAGTCCCAGGCTATAGATCCAGAGGTCCGGGTTCGATACCCGGAGGTACCAGAAGTGGGTGTGGAACGGGGCCCACTCAGCCTCGTGGGGATAATTGAGGAGCTGTTTCAAGGAAATAGCGGCTCAGGTCTAGGAAATCGAGATTAACGGCCGTGGGGATCCGTTGCGATGACCACGCGACACCCTCTGTCTGCTAAAGTTGGCACTAACTGCGCCGACAAGCGGCGGTCGCTCGGTCGGTATAGTTCGCTTGCGGACTGCAAGCCACTGAGTTTATTATTAACAGCATTCGAATGCAGAGATTCTGTATACTGATTTTTGCTAACATCTTTGCCATACCATGGTTTCGCACGACAACTATGAAGTAGACAACAAGCAAAGACACCTAGAAATGCCCGCTTAATGTTCGTGCGAAGTTTCACTATAACACATATGTTCTTTTATCAGTATAATGGTCGGATAATAAGATGCGTTGAAAACATTTTAACATTTCGAGTGAGGTTAGTTACAGGTTTTCGTCCTATTGCCATACGTGCTTTGACGTTGGCGGGTTTACCTAAAGTATTTCTGCCAATCAAGTCTCGACATCTGGTGGAGTGTCAGCACACACCTGCTCATCACAAATGACAAGTTGTCTGGTTGTTGATGAATGGGAAATTTCTACGGATTATATGTGCGTCGAAGTACTCCGAAGAGCCACACCCTCAACATGGATGCAACGTAAGCTGTAGAGGGGCGAGTTCTGCGGCGTACACATCAGTTGACATTGGAGGATAGCTCAGGGGCAGATAACTTTTCAATTAAAATCTAATGGGAGGTGGCTTTTGCGGAATAAAACGCGCATCGCGGAACTGTTTGTGTGCGATGTGGTTGTTTGTCTCAACCGAGCCTATATACAAAAGTTAAAGCTGTCTCTGTAACAAGCCGTGGCGGTCCATAGGGTTGTGAGACGTCGAGACTCCCACATTTTCTAGAGAATCGACTCACAGATGGCGGGGAGGTTGTCAGCCTTACGCCCCGGCCTCTCGCCCTTTAAACCCCATGAAGATTCCTGGTACTTATTTCAGTTAGAGGCTGAGTCGACTCCAGGGCCATTGTGCGGCTGGAAGAATGAAGTAAATTTAAAAAATAAATCCACTTACATTTCGTAACTACAAATAATTATAAACTTCTCACGATTACTGTAATTATAACACATAAATAACATCTTCAGTGTCTGCTTACACTAGTCGTTACTACTCGTAGGTAACAAATCTCAACAATGGGTATGCTTTTACAATGTCTTCACTGAATTACACACTCCAAATATTACACATAGAGTCATCTCTTCACATCCTTACTCTTGCAACTTTTCTTCACAGCCTCCCCCACAGAACTGGACTCTGAACTGAGTGTGAGTCTTATGTTACGACCGACGGTCAGGCAGCCACTCTCGTCTTGGAATAAAGCACCCATCTGGGGCTTACGACCAGATCATTATTACTGCCAGGCAGTTGCGGGTTTGTTGATGTGGGACGCTCTCTCTGACGAGAGGAAAGATCTGTCGTTTAATTTTGCTGCTGGTCCTCGTCAGCTCAGTCATTCTCCGGTCCGACTCCCGTGAGACTCGCTACAATATTTTACTCTCTGAAATTCGGGACTTCCCTTTTCGTCGCCTCCTACGACTAGCAGGGTCACGGTCACGGTGGAGGTATTCGACCTCTCCTCCACACGGGATGAACTCTTAACTGAACTACGCTGAATCTACATTCTCTCCGCACGGATCTCGCACAGAAAACACAGCTCTGTACTGTTGCGTGGCACAGGTCACATAGAAAACACAGCTCTATACTGTTGCGTGGCACAGGTCACATAGAGAACGCAGCACCATTTAAAATGCACCGAAGTCATAAAAACAAACAAACAAACAGAACTCAAAATACGCTCAACATATACTCAATACAGGACACGCATATGGCATAATCGACCAAACATAAATACTGCACATTGAAAAGGTAAGCTAATCACTAAATACACTTGAACGATCCCACATATATACGTAATTTAATTAAACAAATATTACAAATAAATGACACCTTTGCAGATATAAATAGTCCCATATTCTACATAATAATAAAAACACACATATATTAATAATAATAATGAAACATACCTCCAAATATATCCCCACTGCCGCCCCTATCAAAATACTCGTATAACCCCCCTTCCCCTGAACATCACACGACATACGAAATATACTTACCATAACATTAAGCAGTGGTTAGTACAAACAGAACCACAGAATGGGAACAACCGCTATCTAATAGCAAGAAGACATAGCACCCCTTATATAGGACATGATATAACATACACATAAGTAGAAGAAACAAAAATTAAGAAATAACAAGTAACAAAACATATGAAACCCACTAAAATATTGTGACATGTTGCGCCAAGCCGAGCCCCCCCCCCACACACCAGCAGTGACGCGGCGGGTGAGTCAGCGCTCCCCTCCCCCTCCCCCGCACGGTAACGAAGCCCGCCCCGCCACTCCCCTCCGCGGTGACATCACGCGGTGACGCGGAACTGCTTCCTACTGTGACGTGGAACGTAACAGGCAATCCTGCGGCTATATAAGTGAGCTGCAGTGCCGGTACGAGTTCAGTTCTAATGTGGCTACCAGCGAGTTCTACTGTAGCAGCCGCCTAATACAGTTGTACGGTGACAGCCGCCGAGTTATAAAGTAACAGCCAGCCGACTACAAGTTGGAGTATAGCAGCCGTCGCGGAAAGAAGATCCGGACGTGTGTGTAATTGTGTAATTGGGAGCGTGTGATACAGTGATACAAAGCTCCCCTACTGTAAACGTGTAGACTACTGAAGACAGAGTGAACTGATTTGCGCATAGGGTTATAAGTCGTGAAACCCCGCAACAGTGTTAACAGATTAATGCGATTAGGGTTATAAAGTGTGAAACCCCGCAACTGTGTGATAATTAATTGTAGCCGTTATTTGAAGATTGTTAAATAAACCAATTAACCATCTCTACGGCGTCTTCAGTAAACGAAACACGTTACACTGGTGTCAGAAGTGNACACATAAGTAGAAGAAACAAAAATTAAGAAATAACAAGTAACAAAACATATGAAACCCACTAAAATATCCATTCTCTTTACAGAATAAATTTACCACCTTGACTCAAAAAAAAAAAAACGTAGCATCAGTTACGTACTGAGAACCGCAACGTAATATGTAAGTAACCATTTTCACATCATACAACTAGACATCACTCAGTATAGAACCACATTAGAATATCATCTGTTTTCAGGTACACAGAGAATTAAAAACAACGCAGACTCCCAGAACATCCCTCTACTCTAAGACACAACACCGTAGACTTGTACTTTACCCTCGTATAAAAAAAAAACAGTTAATTCAATTTTAACTGCCTTATAATATTTTACATTTTAAGATTAGTATTCAAATATAACGAAACGCAGGGCATTTATATTAATGATCACTAATATTGATCCACATTATATATATAAAAAGTAAAGTAAGTAAAGCTATCCCTCCTGTAACAGGCCATGAAGGCCCATATGGTTCCGAGACGTTGAGGGTCCCACATTATCTAGACCGGGCATGTCAAACTCAACTTGTACAGAGGGCCACCTCAGCCCTATAAATAATAGTCCAAGGCCGTACTTCAAAATAGAAATAGACATTAGATTTTGATACAAGGAAATTTAATTCTATTTATTATTTAGGAATAATTTCAATATAATTACCTAAAGTGGAACACTTATGTTTTTCCCACAAATCAAACATGTAATTTTACCTTCTATTTCACAACAGAGATAAGCGATTTCCCATTTGCCTTGAAAAACACGGCGCTCACTTTCAGTAGTTCTTTCTTTGCTACTTGAATTTTTTGAAAGCGACATTGCCCTTTAAAAGTTACTGTACATGTACAAGAAAACTCGTAGTTGATAATTTAATGTTTAATTATAACCTTTATACGTTCATCACAATGTAACATCAGCACCTGTCGCTGTGTGAAAATGAACTGAATGACAATGTACAAGAGACTACCGGACTAGTAGGAAGGTGTATCTTGTCTCAATGGTCATAAAAGTGAAAGTCTGCTAGCAGCCCATTACATAATGACTGGGGGCTGCAAGCTAGTTTTGAAGGTAGAAATCCCTTGCACTTGTCTGTCAGTTGCCACCCTCCTTGCATTCTTACTACGTCTCCAAAAGGGATTCTTGGAAATACTTGGGGTGGTGAGACTGTGCCGATTTTAGTGCCTTAACCTTCTGAAATACAATAGTTTGTCATTCACGAACTTTACAAACCGTTAGTTAGACAAACCCTTCTGCAATTCTCAAAATCACTTTTCCTGCAGCCTGCTAATTTATGTGTGCGTGAGA
>NW_019730006.1:97298-101748 GCF_002891405.2 Cryptotermes secundus | reverse complement strand
CACGTTACAATATATTTATATATATACAGACACACAATTCAATAACGAGTAGTAGTTACTTATGGAGATGAGCCCTTCTTGAGGAGCCGCAAATTCTGCACCTACTCAAGAATTCCCTAGCATTACTGTGTTCACAAGAGTCCTCCACTGGTCCCTATCCTGAGCCAGATCAATCCAATCCACACAATCCCATCCTATATCTCTAAGATCCATTTTAATATTGTTCACCGACCTACATCTTGGTCTTCCCAGCGATGTCTTTCCTTCTGGCTTTCCCACCAAAATCCTATATGCAATCCTCTTCTCCCCATTCGTGCTACATGCCCTGTCTACCTCATCCTCCTTGACTTGATCATTCTAATGATGTGTGGAGAAGAGTGCAATAACGACTAGTTCATTTTATGAAAATTGCCTGATGTTGATCCAGCTTGATCGAAACATATAGGAAATTAACATAATAAATGATTATTAATAAAGTAATATTTCTTTATTTATTACACATTTGTTATGATGACAGTCATTACAACAATAATATATAGTAACACACAACAGACTGCAAACAATATAGGTGGTACCAGATGTTTATAAATTTTGGTCTTCTGCTTTGCCAACAAATTAAATCAAAAGACTAAAGTGACTGGGGAACCTTGGTTCCAAAAATTAACGTTGAAAACGCTGTCGTTCAGCATGTAACTTCGTCAGGGCACATTATTACAATTACATTCTTCTAACAGCTTCCTTTTCCTGTACTCTCTCATATATGCAGCACTACTATTATCAGCGGACATCTTATCAGTGCGTGACGTCATATTCTGGCAGCTTGCATATAGAATTGTGACATGACTCCTGAAAGCTGCAATCTGACCATCTGTGAGCGGGTCTTCGCTGAGGCGGACGTCGACAAATTTAAGCGCCACTGCCTTGCTTTGCTTCACTCTGCACAGTCCTGCCTTTGCCAGAAACATTTTTAACAAGCCAACATAAACCATTGCTCCAAACCGTACTCTTTATTTCCCTCCATGCTTTAAGATGCGTGTTCCAGCTTTTAGCAAGATAAAAGGTCTTCAAAAACTTGTACTCTTCTCCAAGTGTAATTAGAATGATGAAGTCAAAGAGGATGAGGTGGGCAGGTCATGTAGCACGAATGGGGGAGACGAGGAATGCGTATAAGATATTGGTGGGAAAGCCAGAAGGAGAGAGACCACAGGGAACACCAAGGCGTAGGTGGGTGAACAATATTAGGATGGATCTTAGAGAGATAGGATGGGATGGTATGGATTGGATAGATCTGGCTCAGGATAGGGGCCAGTGGAGGGCTCTTGTGAACACGGTAATAAACCTTCGGGTTTCATAAAATGGTGGGAAATTCTTGAGTAGCTGCAGAATTGGCGGCGTTTGGGATAAATGTGTTGGCTCCACCTCCAGGGCTTTTCACTGCCCGCTTTCATGTAGGCTAGTCGTTTGGCTTAATTTGACCCAGAAGACGGAGGCGGTACTTTCCTCGAAATCAAATTTCTACGAGACTACACAGCGTTATATTCCAAAATAAATTACTTCTCTTCGAACCTCAAATCCATCTTATATTATCGTACTGGAATGTCATGAAGAGAAACTCTGCTTTCCTGACCTGTGCCCTCAGAACCGTTAGGTAGGTTAGTTTGAGGATGGCGCTCCCGTATTTGCGCAGTACAGTATACGCCTATACCCATCCATCACTCATGTTGATAGTACTCGTAGTATTATGTACTCTCCTAACTGACAGTTATTATCATCAGGACTGCCTGCCATATTAAGTTTCTTCCAAGATCGCCTTTTCGAGTCTATCCATTACGTTCTGACAGTTTCATAAGCTGGACGCAATCCATTATTTCAAGGTAAGTTTAAAAAATGCGAAATGACAGTCTTCAGAAGGTGTGTCAACTATACGCATGAAACCACGTTGGGCCTATACGACGGGTTCTTATGAGATTCAGTATTAGTTGTCGTGAGCAACATTCATAGTTTGTACCCTTTCCCAGATATTGTAGAAGTCGGGATATTTTAGTCGGTATAGGGACTACGCTACGAGGTGAAAGTCAGGGGTTAGATTTCTGTCAGGGACAGCAGAACATTCTTCTCGTTGTGTCTAGACGGACTCTGGGGCCCATACATCCTCCTATCCAATGTACACCGGGTGCTCTATCCTCAGGGGTAAAGCGGCAAGGGTGTGAAACTAACCACCAGCTAGTGCTTATACCTCCACTCCCCCATATGCCTCCATGTCATAGTGCCTCCTTATGTAATTACTACAAGAATAAGAAAAAGGTAAAGCTATCTCTGTAAGAGGTCGTGGAGGCGCATGCGGTTGTGAGACTATACATTTCACCCACTTTTCAGATATAAATCGAGTCAAGAAGTATAAGACTGGAGGAGCATGAAGCACGCACGCATGGTAGCGTTGTACATTTAAATGCATACAGAATTTTAGTGCGGTAACCTGATAGAAGCCGGTCACAGTACCCGCGCGATCTAAGGCATGAACTGTCTTCTCTCGCTCGAACGCTGGGATCGTGGGTTCGAATCCCACTCAATGCATTGATGTCTGTGTGTACGTTTATTCTGTGTTTGTGTTCTATGTATAGGTAGCGGCCTTGAGACGGGCTGATCACTCGTCCAAGGAGTCCTGTCATCTGAGTAAGAAAATTACTAAACTGAAGAAGAGGTCAGAGCCCAACAAAAGGCTGTAGAGCCATTGATGAATGAATGAATGAATGAACGAACGAACCTGAAAGGAAGAGACCACATAGGAGACCTACACGTAGATGGGAGAATGATATTTGAATGGACACAATGTGAGAGTATGGATTAAATTTACGTGCCTGGCACAAGAGAGACCAGTGACTGGTTCCTGAAAATAGGAGAATTAACTAACAGTATGTAAGATTTGAGGTTTTCACGGTGGTGACTATGAAGAATGCCGTCTTCTGGGATGTGGCGCCATGTAGATATTCTGTAAACCGACGTTTCGGAGGAACATCGGTTTACACAATATCTACACTGCGCCACATCCTAAAAAACAGCATTCTTAGCGCATAGTACTCTCTTCTGAGATATCATGCGTGTAGTCTATTACCAATTTGCCGATGATGTAGGCAGTGTGTTCCCTCGACACTTCTGTAAACTTCCACCAGACTACACGGAGTCACATCTCAGAAGAACGTACTCTTCATAGTCAATGCTGTGAGAATCTCATATCCAAATGAATAATTTACCTTCGAGTTCCATAAAAGACGGAGAATTTCTGCCCGAGCAGTTGTTAGCATGTCAGAAAATACTCAGCTCAATAGAGTCAGCATTGATCATAAGATCGTGTAGAATACAGAACCGTTAAGAACAATGCAGGTCTTCTGCTTGCAGATACACCATAGTGAGTGAGTAACAGGGATTTATGTGCATGGCTAGCCCTTCTCAGCTAGCATAAGGGGGATACCAAACTGACTTCGAACGAAATTTCGGCTCTGTTAAGTATTAAATCCATACGCTTTTGTCTTTTATAAATTAAGCCACTTAAAAGTTGGCTTGATTAACCTTGATAAAAAAGCAACAAAAACTTATGTAAACCATATTGATGGGGCGTATCAGTTTAAGTTGCGATGTAGAATTTCTATCCGTACGCAGATGTCAGTGACGACAGCCTGACTAAAGCTGGCGGTATAAAGCAAGCCACTCCCTTCCTCATGCCACAGTGTCTTCTTGGCAGCTCCATAGCAACACAGCGGCAAAGCCAGGTAATATGCTCAAATACTGTATCCAAGCCTACACCTTCCTCTACTCTGTGTATCACGGTAGCCGAGCGGTCTAATGCATAAGCTGTCTTCGCTTGCTCGGAAGCCGCGTTCGTGGGTTCGAATCCCACTCAGGGCATGGATGTTTGGTGTTTGTGCGTGTGCGTTTTTCTGTGTTTGTGTACAGGTAGAGGTCTTGCGACGTCTAGTATACCTAAGCGAAACGGAGAGTTTTATGGAGGTAGGCAAAGGCCCAAATTGGGGCTGTAGCGCCAAAAGAAAAAGAATCTAAGTTAATGTAAGGATCAAATGGAATATAAAAAGTCAGAAATAATAAGCTATACGCAGAGTTTCTTTACTGTGTAAATTTTCAGTTAAATTCTGATGATAGTGATTCATGTTTACGTTTATTTTTAGTCATTTTCCCCACGTAAGATCTACTCGCAGATACTGTAGGCTCTCCTAAATCAGGGAGCCACGAGGAATCTTGGGCATGTTTGTTCTTCATGAGGCGCTACTCCGTGACAGCACCGCCAGTCCGGTATTATACATGTCAATGGAACAGGACGAGATGTGATAATAAAGACAAGCTCCACCTTATTTTAATATTAAGATCTTTTTACAATAATGTCAACACAAACAAATATCATAAAACCTTTACTTACTTACTTACTTACTTACTTACT
>NW_019730006.1:79476-97016 GCF_002891405.2 Cryptotermes secundus | reverse complement strand
TCTGCCCACCTCATCCTCCTTGGCTTGATCATTCTAATTATACTTGGAGAAGAGTACAAGTTATATACTAGTAGTACAAATTAACTAAACACATTTTATCATAAATAATTTTTAAATTTAATATTTATTGGTTTCAGAGACCAGTACTTTTTGTCACTCATCGGATGGTTCTTATAATTCTTAAATTCAGTTAATAAAGTTATTGGCTTTTTGTAGATTAATATGCGTGATTAAGATCCGCTCTCCAAAAACTGCTTGGTCATTGAAATCTAATTCAGCATTAGAATTACTGTATCGTGTAACGCCAACGAACAGCACCGGCTACCTCTGCTTCCATTTTATGTGTTAGTTGATAAACCAAAATAAAACGTATAAATATCAAAATATTTGAACTGGAAATGCACGACGCATTTGTATAAGCATCACTGAACTTGCCAAATTATCGTTATTGTGAAAGTGTTGGTATGTCACAACATTCTAAAATTCTAAGCATCAGTTCGCCACTCAAGTACATTCGCAAATTCGATACATGATCACAACTTCTGTCTTAGTGTGCTCCGAAAGAAGGCTTCATCAAGTTACATGCGATAGAACTGCTTCTCGGATTGTTAAATAAATCCTATACTTACAAGCCCCTGAAGACCTGGCCGTACATTAGAGCATAGTATTAAATTGTACCTTAAAGAAACAGGATACTGTGGCATGGATTCTTCAAATTGAACATAGAAACCAGTGGAATCCCTTGTGAACACGGTGATGAATTTTCATTCATTAATCATTGGCGCTATAGCCCTTTGTTAGGCCATGGCCTTTTCTTCAGTTTCGAAATCTTTTTTCACAGCCGGTAGGACTCCTTGGACGAGTGATCAGACCGTCGCAAGGCCGCTACCTACCCACAGGAAAACACAAACACAGAATAAACGCACACACAGACATCCATGATTTGAGTGGGATTCGAACCAAATATCGCAGCGCTCGAGCGGGGGAAGACAGTTCATGCCTTAGACCGTGCGGCCAATGTGATCGGCTGGTGATGAATTTTACTTTGCATAAAACGCGAGGAATTTTCGTGACTAGCGGAGTCAATACCCACTTCTGAACAAGGACCCTGCTCCACGGGGTTCCTCAGTTACTGGCTGTCACCACCGCGTATCAAACCCGTGCATACTTCATGGCAAATAATATGGAAAATCAAAGGTAAAATTGCTTAACACTAAGTCATTGATGTGTAGTGGGAGTGAGACTGCAAATCTCTGATATAGGTGGGACAAAAATTGTTTCTATGCTGTGTGTTGGTAAAGGTCTTGCACTGGACTGCTCGCTTTTACTTGGAGAACTACTGAATACGTAACCTGCAAACAGCGCTGAATGCATTCGGCTAAGAAAGGAGTTTCTATACTTCTCACCTCATACTACGTAGAAGTGAAAGAATAAAATAAGTAAAATCAAATATAAAAGACATTGTTTGTGACTGTTTGAGAAATGAACTTACTGGCTGTAACTGGAAGTTGCGTATTTGTGCAGAAGGCTGAAGTTCCCCACAAAGTCTACTTTCACATGTCTTGAATCTCAGATAATTAGTGAGATCTGAGATTATCATAGCGATGACTGGGATGTGACGCACCGTAGTCCGATATATGCTTACCGGCGATTCGGAGAACGTTCTTCCTTTTCTTTTCTGAAAAATGAGGCAGTATGTTCCTCCGAAACATATTTATATATCTACCAGACAACATAAACCACAATAGCATAGTCGGTATAGCGACTAGATACGGGTTGGTCGACCGAGGGGACAGTTCGAATCCTGGTAGGGCCAAGAATTTTCTCTTCTCCACGTCTTCCATACTGGTTCTGGGGCCCACCCAGCCTCCTATCCAATGGGCATTGGGGGCACTTTCCTTGGGGATAAAGCGGCCGGAGCGTGAAGCTGACTACTCCAAATAGTGCAGAGGTCAAGAAAATATGGATCTATACATCCAGTCCCCATTAAGCACAGGGACAACTTTACCTTTGTACCAGATCACGTGGCGTCACTTCCCATAACACAGTAATCCTTTGAAGTAATTCGCTTGATTATTAAATTACTGACTATATAATCTAATATTGAAACAGAGTTAATTGATAACGCAATTCGAAATGAGGATGTAGCACCGTTTAAATTAAACAGATTGTCCTTTATCAGTGCATTAGCACGACTGTGTGTCACTTCGACGGTGTCTGCCCTCCATACACATTTGTCATCGTGTTCCAGAAAAGTGAAACATGGACATTAAGGGAAAGACGGCTCTGGTGACAGGAGCTGCTACCGGTATTGGCCTCGAATACGTTAAGGAGCTCCTCAGGAACGGCGCACAGGTGAGTCACATGCTGCAGTGTACTCGGCTGTGTCAGGCCACCGGTACGTGTATCTTCTGGTGATTGGTTAGCATGAACTCTTGAATTTGATTTGTTCGATTCTGGTCCGTCACACTAACAATTACAGAGACAAAACAACTCCGTCCAGTGTGACTATTTAAGTTTTACTGCTTGAAAACTTAGCACCCTTACATGTTTCGATCCTTACGGATCATCTTCAGAGGGAACATCAATACTTATTTGGAAACTACTATCACAATGGGTGTTCCGAGTGCTAAATTACATACACACACAATGCCTGGAATACACAATATACACAAAATCCAACTTTCCCACAACCACAGCAACTTTCCTGGCATATTAAAGTCTTTAAAACTTTGTTGTTTAAGTTAACGTCACAGACACAGGAAGTATAAATTACGTGACACAGCACACTCTAGAACAGTGAAAACAACACAGCAAGCTACGAACAAACACAGGACGATTCTAAGAATCTCCTTCTCAAGATAGACAGGCGGCACAAGTTCAGCCCCCTTCAGGAAAGACGATAGGAGAAGTGACACGAACTCACTTGGTTTATAAATTTTAACTTAAACAACAAAGTTTTAAAAACTTCAATACCAGGAAAGCTGCTATGATTCTTGGTATCGTCCTGTGTTTGTTCGTGGCGTGCTGTGTTGTTTTTACTGTAACTTTAAAAATTTTAATATACCAGGAAAGCTGTTGTGGTTGTGGAAAAGTTTGATTTTGTGTATATTGTGCATTGCAAACACTGTGTGTATATGTAATTTAGCAATTTGAACACCCACTGTGATAGTAGTTTCCAAAAAAGTATCAATGTTCCCTCTGGTGATGGTCCATAAGGACCGGAAGATGTAAGAGTGCTAAGTTTTCAAGTAGTAAAAACTTAAGCAGTCACACTGGACGGAGTTGTTTTGTCTTCGTAATGAACTCTTGAGTATGAAAATGAAGGGTGTGTTTTGCTTATAATGTCACTATTTTGAACCGTATACATAACCACGTACTTTATGTACAATGTCGTCGAATCCTGAAGTGTTTGGTTAGATACCATAGTTAATTTCATGTTTCGGGAGAGCTAGGTTCGAGTCTCCGTCTGAAGACCAAATATTGTGTCTGATCTACTCATAAATTTGTATGCCTCTTTGCACGAATTGCATACAGTAATCACAGTATGCGGAACTCAATGTCCATCCGTCTGTCAGAATATTTAGAAGGGGTTCCCAAAATCATTCAGTAAAATTACTCACACTCCTCTCAACTGTATTACTCTCCATTCTTCAATTAAAACCAGGAACGCCTCGTCATGTCTGCAATGTGATTATTGCACATATGTTGTTGGGGTCTCCATGTAGGCCCTCTCGACTGAATCCACTGCGGGAACGATGGAGAATCATTGTCAATTCCTGACGTAGATAATTACGTCATCCCCAGAAACTTACTAGATTCTGTTTTCAACATACTTCTCGTAGGCCACGCGGTAGCGTAGTTGATTGAGGCACTATGCTACAAGCCGGAAGGTCGCGGGTTCGAGTCCCGATGAGGTGGTTCTGTTCAATTGACCTAATCCTTCCAGCCGCATTATGGCCCTGGGGTCGACTCAGCCTCTAAAAAAATGAGTACCACGAATCTTCCTGGGGGTAAAGAGTGGCCGGCGCGTAAGGCTGAACAACTTACCGCCATCTGTGAGCCGATTGTCTAGAGAAAATGTGGGAGCCTCGACGTCTCACAACCCTATTGGCCTCCACGGCCTGTTACAGGGATAACTTCACCTTCGCGTACTTCCGGTATTCGTGCGTGAGTAAGATCTGACGTATCCCACTTCCTAGACTTTTGGAAATAAATTATGTATGTACATCAGGGAGGTGCACGCGGTAGCGTAGTGATTAAGGCACTATGCTACAAGTCGGAAGGTCGCGGGTTCAAATACCGATGAGGTCATTGGATTTTTTCAATTGGCACTATGGCCCTGGGGTTCAATGAGCCTCTAACAGAATGAGTACCAGGAATTAAATAAATAATTTTCCTGGGGAGTAAAGCGCGGCCGGCGCGTAAGGCTGACAACCGTACCGCCATCTTTGAGCCGATTGTCTGGATAATGTGGGACCCTCACAACCCTGTTACAGGGATAGCTTTACTTTATGTACATCAGTGATTATTGTGATTACTTTATAACTGCTTTATGAGAGTACTTAGTAGAAAATAGGAGTCAAATTCTTCTCCCAAATTCGTATTCCAGCATGTGGCTGTTTGCGATCTGGACTCTCGCAAGGGGGAGAAGGCAGTGCGGGATTTACAGGCAGAGTATGGAGTTGACAGAGCTATTTTCATCAAGACTGACGTCACTAATACAGCTGAGTTGGAAGGTAACCTTATCGCCTTATTGAAGGAGATTCGTCATATACTGGAGACACTGGACTTGTTTGCAGAACTCTTCAGATCAGATAAAGATGGTTGTTAAATTGTTTGGAAGTGCAGTAAAACTTGGTTATAGCAACATCGGTTTCTGCGACACCTTGTCTATTGCGTCAAATATTCAATGGTACGAACTAATTCCTCATAAAGCAACTGTTTTTATACCTTGCTTAGTACGACATGCACAAATGCATCAACCTCGTATGTAACGTCATTTTCATTCCTGAATTTCTCTGATATCGTGGGAAAGTTCGATGTGTCTGCCCACCCTCACTTTCTCTACTTGCTGACGTGACTGTCCTGGAAGAATACGACCGCGGGCTGCAAGAGGAGCGTGGGTTTTATGCGAAAACAAGAGTGTGGGGTGGGACTGCGTGAATAGTGCAAGAGGACGCGGCAGGTTGTTAACTGCATTCCTTTCCTAGAATCTCGTCTAACAGGACCTCACATTGTCTACTTACCCTATAGTGTTCCTGCCTAAACCCAGAGAAGTGCAGTAGCGAAAACATGGCAATGAAAAGGAAAGTTTTAAGCATTGAAGAGAAAGTTAAAGTGATTCGTGAAATAGAAAATGGAAGGAAAAAAGCTGATGTATGCCACGAATTTGGTTTGGTGCATTCTACAATACAAACGATATGGAGAATCCATATTAATTCCACGTTAATGTTACGTTAGTCTGTACTTAACTACGTATTTCACTAAAAAATGCAACATTTTAACTCGGTTTTTGATAGATTTTTAGGTGACTAATATAAGGCTACTGTGGAAGTGCCCATTTCGGTTACAACGACATTCGTTTATAACGACACTATTTTTAGGTCCCTTTGATGACGTTATAACCAAGTTCTACTGTATATCGAGTGATTGCATATCCGTCCATCTTAGCCAGGATCCCGTTAACGCATAAAGGCACATTGGACAGAAGTGAAAGTTTTCCCTTCCTAAAGAAGAATAGATTTCCGGTATCCCATTTATATGTGCATCTGTCTCCCCTCTGCAACATCTGAGTCAGGATGCTGACGAATCTTAATGATCGTATGGTACGAATATGTAATGAAATTTACCCTCCACATTTGCATATTCTATTCTCTTATTCTGAATATTATCAACAGGGAAAACGTGCAAACTTTTGAGGTGCTACAGTCACATTAGCGCTATTCAATATACTCATCTGAAATTTTATACATTAAAAATGCTTAAAATGTGCATGTCTTAAAAGCTTTTATGACGAGTGAACCAGAGCTATATGTGGATATTTCCATTGGATTACAATAGGACATGAAATCTGGTACGATGTAAATTCATTTCTATAAATTTCACATGGAACATTATTATAAGCATGGCAACTATGTAGATTTGCAAGCCATAGAGAGAGATTCAAGCATTTAGGAAAGAAAGTCGTTGTGAGATTTTTCAGAATATCTTTTTTGTATTACAGAGGCGTTCAAGAAAACATACACAACATTCAAGGCTTTGGACATTGTTATTAACAATGCCGGTATCCTGGACGATGGTAGATGGGAACTTGAGATTGCAGTCAATGTGGTAAGTAGGCCCCGTCTCATTACACCATACTAAAACGAACTCCAATGCTACCGAATTACATAATTGCACATTCGTTTTGATTTTGTTCTCTGTAAGAAAATTGCTTAAAGAGGAGATCACATCTGAAAAATCTGAATTATATGTCACATTGTTTCAATATCTTATGATGCTTCGCATCTTCTTGCCAAAATTAATTAAAATATAGATCTGAAATTTGTAAATTGCACGTGTTGAAGAC
Organism: Cryptotermes secundus; assembly: GCF_002891405.2. Taxonomy (NCBI): domain Eukaryota; kingdom Metazoa; phylum Arthropoda; class Insecta; order Blattodea; family Kalotermitidae; genus Cryptotermes; species Cryptotermes secundus. The sequence goes on along the minus strand of NW_019730006.1, from coordinate 90,445 downwards.
AATAAACCTTGCTGTTTAGTATTAAACGGATAGGAAAACAGTATATCTCTCCGCAATTCCTACAAACTGACCCTTCAGATTTCAGAGAAAATGAATCTGACTATTCGGAAACAAAACATGTTCAAATCCTCTCGAAAACCTTGCCGAATGAGTTCTTGGCTAATTTGGGTGGAGTAATCACGAAGTACACAGTTAAGAAATTGAACACGCTCAGATTCTTGGTAATCCTCCACGCTTTTGTGGAAAGATATATGAACACGCACACCACCTGTCATGTAATCTGAAATAATAGCGTTATATAAATTGGAATAAACATTTATTCACAAATAAAACAATTTATGAACTACCATTGGCAAAAATTTTTAGAACAATAAAAATATACTAAAGAAATAGAATAGCTATTTTGGCTGAGAACTCAACGCTCAAATTGTGATGTAGTGGGAAATATTTGTGTCCACTTTAGGAACCGTAATATCTGAATTAATGTTAAAATATTTTTCTTTCATGATACCAAAATCTTGTGTTATTTCAAGCCAGAAACACAGAATGGTGGACTTTCGCAAAGTTTTTCAGAGTTACAAGAATACACTGAAGGTTTCAGAATAGGTACAATCAGGTCCTGGCCTCATCGAAAATTTGTAGCATTATCTAGGCTCGATATACCATCACGTTTGTGTCTCAATGCTACGATAGTAACGGCTTGAATTTGGGAAGAATGTGTGTACTCGACTCGAAACAACGTCTTCTGTGTGAATCCTGATTGACGATATAATAACTTTGATTCTGTCAAGGATACACGCTAATTGTTATCTGTTTATTTGGACAAGGCCATCAGAATTAATGAAGGTCAGAGTCTATCATAGCACACATTAAGCCGTTAGCTGTTAGTGTTCAAATGACAACATAGGGATTAAATGTCAAGGTCATATGCGTTTAGACTAATATACTTAGACCGCACATGTAGGCGCCCCACATATGTACGTCATCTGCAGGAACGAAGGCACCATAGTGGTGAAACAAACAACTTATTACCATAAGAAAACAAGTCTCCGAGAAAGGAGCCTTCTTCTACATGTTTATGAAATGTAAGAGGGACAACCGTGTCAAATATTCTAATGATGTATAAACAAACAAAAAACTCCGTGGTTTTAGTCCGCAAACGAACTATACCGACCGAGCTACCGCCTCTTGTCGGCGAAGTTAGTGCCAAATTTGGCGGATAGAGAGTGTCGCGTGATCAGCGCAACGGATTCCCGCGGCCGTTAATCTCAGGTTTCTAGACCGGAGTCGCTATTTCCTTGAAATAGTTCCTAAATTAGCTCCCCCTCCTCGGTATCTGAAAAAATTGTAAGCTGTAGACAGTGGCTGATCCATTAATTCTGAGCGAAACACATGATGTCCTGTGACTTCGTCTGCGTATGTAGGTTATGTAAGAGTGTTATATCTTCATGAGGCTGTCCATTGTCACACTTAGGAAGCAAATATATTCACGAGCATGGGCCGCTATGAACAGCATTTGGTTCTTCCAGAACGCTGTTGTGAGGGGCACCTTGTTGGGGTTCCAATACATGGGAAAGGACAAAGGAGGCAAAGGTGGTGTAGTGGTTAACATCGCCTCCATTTTGGGCCTGGCTCCCATGGCAGGATGTCCCGTCTATGTTGGCACGAAGCACGCAGTCATCGGTATTACCCGTTCTTTTGGAGTAAGTACTACCCACAACAATGAGTACTCCATACGTGAGTACACAGGACTTCCAGGTACTTGAAGCTTCTTGGCCGGACTTCAGTTATAACTGCTTACATGTTAAAAGGCGACATAGGGAGAGTGACGGAGGGGTAAGAGGAGTAGCAGAAGAACAGGTGAAAGGGGAGATCATGGAGAGAGAGACGCTTTATTCTGAGGGCAGGTAATGCATCATACTGATCTCAGTAATGTACAAAAGCTTAGGCCATCCCTCATGGTAAAAGACTGCATACACACAATCTTCAATTTATTATGCTACAAAAGGCCGCGCCATAGCTCAAGATGTTAGTCGCTGGCTTCCCACCGCGGCAGCGCGGGTTCGATCCCGGGGTCTGGTCAAGTGGGATTTGTGGTGGACAAAGTAGCGCTGGGGCGGGTTTTCTCCGAGTACTTTGGTTTCCCCTGCCAATCTTCATTCCACCAATTGCTCCACAATCACCCTCACCTACCATCTGGTGCTGGTACAATAGTCCAGAAGTGGCCGCAGTGCAAGGGACTTAGTCCCACCCCACTAGCAATAAAAAAAGTTTTAAATTTTAGATTTGAGTTTGTGACAGTGGTGACTGTGATGAGGTATATTTTCTGGAATGTGATACCATGCAGTCCGATAAACTTCTACCAGTCCACACGGCGTATCATCCCTGAAGTTAGTATTTTTCAAGATTTAGTCTGTTTAAGAATGTGTCAATGATAGTACGAGTATCTGGGCCTGAGAGACAGGAAGTGACAAGAGGATGGAGGAACTTATTATCAAAGTTATGCAATGAAGGGTGAGATTGGCACGACATGTAACACGAATTGGAGAAAAGATAAATGCAAGAAAGAATGTCAGGAGGATAATCCGAAGACAAGTAATCACGTTGGAAACCTAGGAGTACTAGACAAACGGATAATGTTAATATGTCTCTAAAGGAACGAGTGTGGCAGATGACTATAGTTGCATCTTGCACTAACGACGGCTTTCCTAACATTGCCCTGAAGTGAGTGAGTCTACTCACAAGAGGAATACCATGGCGCGTTTCTGCTGACTTTATCTCTGATAGTAACGAATGTATGCAATGGAAACAGCCTTGAGAGTCATCTGTTCGATGTGCATAACGTTACTCCATGCCTCATTTATTCAAATAATATAAAAATTAAAATTTTAACATTTTTGGGAAGAACAAAAGTTGAAACAAGGGAACTGTAATTTTAATTAAATTTTTTTCCTTTTAATTTCCGATATACAGGCGACATATTGCGGCAAAATCTTAAGAATTTAGCGCAGTATTTACACATACTTTTAATATTAAATTTTAATTATCACGTTAGCTTTTGATCTTGTGAGCAACACTCTACAAGCAACTGAGTATGTTTTTCAGTTCGACTGACAATCAGTTATAGCCGTTGTCCTCGTTGGTACTGAATGGAGCACTTTCCGAGTACAAGCCAAACGTACAGATATTGAACTGACTCGATCAGAGAGTAATATTTTCTTGAACTCAAATTGTTATTCAGTATAGTTTTATACAGTTATGGCCTAAATAATAAATTTGTATACATATTACTCTTGCAGCTGCCTTATCACTTGGACCGAACTGGAGTTAGGGTGCTGGCCATGTGCCCCGGAGTGACGGACACACCCCTCATTTCGGAGGCCCATCTACGCCAGCTGATGGGGGAGTGGGGTGAGGAATGTGGTCGGGAGCTGGATGAACTTCCCAAGCAAAAGTGAGTACGATGCCACTCAGTCGTCGGGGAAACTGCCGATCTTACAGAATTGCTGTAATGTTCTCTTCTGTGGTCTATATAACGATGCAGTCTCTAGCTCAGAGTATAGGTTAAAGGCGCCGCATTTCGAATACTTAAGGTAGGAGCCCAGAACCGTGAATCATTAGTACTCTGTTGCGTGCAAGCGAACTACACCGATCGAGCAACCGCCGCTTATCGGCGAAGTAATTACCAAAGTAAAGGATAAAGGGTTCGTGTGGTCAGCCCAACGAATCCCCACGGCCATTAATCTCGGTATTCTAGAGCGGAGCCGCTATTTCCTTGAAATAGCTTCTCAATTATCCTCACGAGGCTGAGTGGACCGTGTTCCAGATCAACTAGAATTAGTACTTATTATGAACTTAAATGCAGAATATATTTTAAAAAGCAATACTAACCAGAAAGTTATAAAAGAAGGGTCTTCGAAAACGGTAGCCTAATTTCGAGTATGGGTGCATCCTTGTTTCGGCTAAAAAAAATTAAAAGTAAAGTTGTCCCTGTGCCTAACTAATTAAGCACTACGCCGTGAAGGCGTATGGGGAGTTAACGTCAAGCTGTGTCCTTATATAAACAAAATAATTTTGAGTCACAATTCAAATTCGACTGCTTATCGATTGTAAAATTCGCACAAGTACGCCTTTCAGGAAACCAATTACAGCCTGGGGTATATGGTCCCTTCCTCTCTTTTAGTGTCAGCCACCTAAGAACGAACAAAACCCCCAGGATGTGTTAAGTGAGGCTCCTAATTTCTGATGCTTGAAAGTGGCAGTCACGTTAAGTATCCGAAATCAGGCAACTGATCCCAACATGGCAACATAACCGGGAATTGAAGCTTTTAGAACCGATGGAAACAAGTTATTTACGCGTTATGACGTTAGTGTAAACAAACTGCAAGTTAAAACGCGGGTGTAGTTTCGAAACCTTATACCATATGAGGGAAGGTATTGCATCAGAGTAGGCAGAAATATATACGCTGACGATATTGCAACACTGCTACTTAAGCGTTCAGTCTGCCCCTCCTGAGAAGTTGGATGGACAAGAAGTGTAAAGTCCTGTGGCCACCACCGCACTGTTACCCTAACTTCCCGAAAAACCGCGCTATCCAAAATTTGGAGCGTACCCAAAATATGGTAATTTTGAACTATAGCATGGAATTATGAAACAAACTCCGTGGCCTGTAGTCCGCAAGCGAACTATATCGACAGAGCGACCGCCTCTTGTCGGGGAAATTAGTGCCAACTTTTGCCGATAGAGGCGGTCATAGAATGAAATGATAGGATGTTTATATTGCAGTGGTTAACCGTATACACAATTAATTCTAGTTGGTAGATAAGCAAATACAAGCTAATTAGTACTATACGTTTCAGTCATTCTCGATCGTCATAAGATCCAGTAATTTTCATAAATATGATGTAAATTGAAGAATCGCATATATTAGTTTTTGTTGCAAATTGGATCCAATTGCAATAAAACGTGTTGTTCTAAGTGTACAAATATAATGTATAATTACGTAAAATTTCTTAAAATGGTTCAAAATATGGTGTAATGAAAGTTATTTTATGGTAAAAATATGGCTACATGGTTATATTTCGTCATGAAACACTTGTATCCAACATGCTTCGTGAAGATAACATTTGAAGTGAATAATGAATTTGAAAGGATGTTGGAGGAAGCTGTCATGAACTAATTTGGCTACTATTCCCGAATTTGTCTGGAGGGACTGAGGAAAACCACGAAAACCTTGAGTCCGAATACCTGGTCTCCGTGTTTGAACTAAGGACTTTCAAAATACGAACCACGAGAATCGCCGTTAGCACGTCGGACTTTCGAACATTCCTGAAGGGAAGCCATATTGCCTATGTTCAGTCCGACCTTGGGGCTAGAATACCAACAAACTATGTCAGTAACACATTATTCTGTTGACAGACCTGAAAATGTGGCCAAGGGGATGATTCATTTGATCAAGAAAGGCAAGAACGGCTCGGTTTGGGTAAGCGAAGGCGGGAGTCCAGCCTACGAAGTTCGCATTCCTGACCGCCAAGAACTCAGGGTGGAATAAAGGACGCCACAACATCAACTACAAATTGAAACTCTCAGAGAATTTGTTGCTAGGTGAGCACCCATATAGAACGTACCTATGAAGAAACAGAACAGGACATCACAAGTTGCTTCCTTTACTCTGTCTCCATCAGCTTCCACTGAGATGAAACATGCAGATTCTGAGCACCAATATGTACGGCGCTAGTGCTAAACGTCCACACAACTGTACCCTGTTTTTATGTCGATTGTAAGGTAAAAGCGCTGAGGTGAAGAACTTGTAAGTTGTATTTAGTGATATTCATGCTTAATTCTGAGCCACAAATATATCTTATGCTTCAAGCTTGTGAACTGGCCGTTTTGTAAGAACTCTTATGGCGTTAACCTTGATTTTATCATCTCCATGGGATTTTTATGGATTGGGGGAGCTAAAAATTATAACGCGGCGTTTAAGCTGTTCAAACTATTTTCGCTGATCATCCAAGAACAGGAGAATACAATTTTAAAACGAGTATTATTTTTTTTATTAATATTTGGTAGATGTTCATCTTTTGTTCAGTGTTTTCTGTCATTGGGGACTGTTCCAGAGCTCAGGCGGATGGTCGCTGGGCTCCTAACGCGCATGCCCAGAATCAGATAATGTGGGAATTATGATGGACAATGTGCAATTGGGGTACGTTTTTCTACAAATAACCTACTTCCTGCCAATTCTCATTCCACCAGATGTTACACATTCATCTACCTTCAGCAGAGGATGGCAACCCACCCTAGCATAAACAATATCCAGAAGGGCGGTAGACGTCTGGTTTGCCCCTTCCTTCTTCCTCACATCTGCCCTTGATACTCTCTCATAAAATTATCAAGAATATGTGATGTATGATTTATTTCAAACGCTGGAAACATAGGCCTACTAATATGGCCAAGTAAAATGAATGGTTCCACAGCGTAACAGATTAAAATGATGTAGCAGGTAAAAGTCGAAAATTCCTGCCTTCTCAATGTGACACCGTATAGTCTTGTACGAGGATATGACTTCGTATAGTCTGGAGAGAGTCAGCTGACGTGACGCCTCCATCTTCAGGGCTGAAGAATAAGCCAAGTAAGAAAGTTTGCATCATGCATCACTCTACTTCTTACCACTTTCATGCTGGTTTCTTGCTTTCTTACTCTTCAGCCTTGAAGATGGAAGCAGCATATCTCGCCGAAATATCGGTTTCTTTCACCAGACTACATGACATTGTATCCCAGAAGTTTTAACTCATACCCGCCGGTGTAAGTACTGCAAATCCTATATAATGCCGACGTTTCGGAGGAACGTTGTACCTCAGTCATCATGACAGGAGATGGAGGTGAAGCGACGGCAACTATCTACCAGGGTACAAAGCATCAGATCCCGAGGGACAGTTTCCTTCATTACCGCCGACACCAGAATGAGAATTGTCCTCTTGGTTCATACCTGTGTCTGCACTGCGCATGCGTCTGTTGCGTCATTCCCTTGGAAACCAAATGCAGAGCAGTATGCAGCGAGGCTGATTTACGTAAACATATCGGAGGCGGAGAAGAAGGGAGGGGGGTCTGAAGTACATGATATCGAGGAAGGGTGTAAGGATACGAAAGCTTGAACGAGATTTCGCATTTAATTCTGATATATTTCGCAATGAAAGAGGTGGCGTAGCTGATTGAGGCACTATGCTACAAGCTGGAAGGTCGCGGGTTCGATTCCCTATGGGGTCATTGGAATTTTCAATTTACCTTATCCTTCCAGCCTCTAAGAGATATGAGTACCAGGAATCTTCCTTGGGGGGTTAAAGGGCGGCAGGTGCGTAAGGCAGACAACCTTACCGTCATCTGTAAGCCGATTATCTGAAGAAAGTGTGGGAGCCTCTACGTCTCACAACCCTATGGGCCTGCACCGCCTACTACAGGAATAACCTTACCATTTACTTAATATCTAAGCAATACAATGATATACTCGCTCTGGTCACTTGGTCTCTTGCTCTTTGCGACTATGTGTGAAGACGATGGATGCAAATATTCCTCATTATTACTCTGAATGCCACTGAATTTACAAAAATGGTGACTTAATTACGAACTCTTTTTTATTTTTTTTAGCTTAACTTAAAACGGAATGGCATATTGCGCACTAAGTAGCACTAAAACTCTTCTTAGTGGCAAAATTTTGCACTCCAGGAAATGCTTTCCATACATTTACATTGACCCTCTTCTTAGAAATTTTGTGGCCTATAGACCCGTTGCTAAACGCTGACTCAGTAAACAGTGGCCGTTTCTATGTATCGACCGTAACATACACGCACGTAAGAATAGAACAACACGATTATGCAACCCGTTTCTAAGCAACAGCTCGGTAAATACGTTCCCGATTAATCGAACGCGGACAATAATAAAAGAGCGGTGTTTTCTATGTGGTCCGTTATGTGACCGTATCTATGGAACGACGCGGTAAATATGCCTCCCCAACATTAGAGAGGCTGTGTTTTCTGCGTGAAACGTGCCGAGGGGTTTTCTTGAAAACAGTTGGCGCTACAGTGCAGTTGAGGGTTCAGTTGTAGAATGTTAACCAGCGAGCAACGGAAATTGAAAAACCTAAATTGATAAAATTCGTTGCCGGGAAACGTCTAGTGAAGACATTGCAGAGGAATAACTGTTGCTGAGAACTGTTACCAAGTAAAGACTAGAGAAAGTAGACTGAGAAAACCCTTATGTGAAGTTATTTTTAGTGTGGAAATCAGAAATACTGTTATAATTATTTATGGTTACGAATTGTAAGTCTTCAGTAAATGTATTCGCCAAACCAAACCCCGTCTATAGTTATTAATACACGTTGGTCGAGACAATATACTACAAGCCGGAAGGTGGCAGGTTCGATTTCTGTGATGTCATTTGATATTTTAATTGACCTAATCCTTCCAACCGCACGATGGCCCTGGGGTCGACTCAACCTGTAACAGGAATGAGTACCAGGTACCTTCCTGGGGATAAAGGGTGCCGGCACATAAGCCTGACAACCTCATCTCTATCTGTGAGCCAACTTTCTAGAAGATGTTGAAGCCTCGACGTCTCACAAACCTGTGGTCTTCCATGGCCTGTTAGAAGGATAGCTTTATCTTTTCTATGTACTTTTCTTCTGTTGTTATTCAATGTTGTTCTTACTGTGCTGCACGTTTGGCTAATTATTTTAATTTTAATTCCAAATCCCTGTTCTTCGCTGCTGTAATTGTATATTCTAACCAACTAAATCATTTTTTTTTTCGTTTATATGATTATTTATCACTATTTTTTTTAGTTATTTCTTCTATCGACCGCTTGACTTTCTGGTTTGAGGAACAAGACGTAAGGACAGTACTGACTCTTTAAATCAGGTTTTCGTTCCCTACTCTTTCCCTTTAGCACTCACCGGGGATTCCCAGTAAACGTACACGTGCAGTCCCTTGCCGGGCAATTCGTGACATACAAGCAGTATCACATCTCTGCACAAGGAGTTGTTATTTTGAAGTCGCGGGAATAAAAAGAGCGCAAATGCAAGTAACTTTTCTTTGGAAGATAAGAATGATCTAATAAAGCCCAAAATGTCCTATTTAACGTTTGATTGCTATCATTCGTTCCAAGGCTTGAAGGCCAGGCCTCGATGACTATGAGTTACTACTTTTCACAGCTTGTTGCTTGGTGTGTTTGCGAGGTAGAGATGAACACGGGGCTCGGTCAGAGGCTTTGAGATGAAACTGAATGGGATACGGGAAACATGCCGTAGCGACATCTAAACGCGTGGTCACGCCTATTACTGGAACCATGTAGACGCAGATCATACCCATTATTCACGGAAGATATCGCATAATCGCTTATCTGATCGAGTAATTCAAAAGTAATTTCGTTACACTAAAGGGACATTCTTATCTGTCGGACAGTAAGCACCTTCCTCTATGTTAGTCGCTGGCTTCCCACCGCGGCGGCCAGGATTCGATCCCGGGTCTGGTCAAGTGGGATTTGTGGTGGACAAAGTGGCGCTGGGACAGGTTTTCTCCGAGTATTTCGTTTTCCCCTGCCAATCTTCATTCCACCAATTGCTCCACAATCACCCTCACCTATCATCTGGGGCTGGTACAATAGGCCAGAAGTGGCCGCAGTACAAGGGACTTAGTCCCACCCCACTAGCAATAAAAAGAATAGCACCTTCCGCTTATTCAAAGGACTACAAACACAACACAGTTAAGAAAACCTCTTTACTTAGTGAAATGGGCAAAAAAAAATGTGGTGCTATAAATCTACTCCCCCATAACTCGTCAAGGCATAGTGCTTAATTAATTAAGTGCAAGGAAAAATTTGCCTTATCTTTGTACCTTTCCAAAAATGTTCTGGATTGTAAAAATTGTTTCGTGCTTAGCTACTGAACATGTTTGTTTATATGGATCCATGTTTTGAATATGACTATATAACATGTAATATTGTACAGCTATTTATTAAGACCGTCCCAACACAACGATACAGTGTTCAAAGCTAAATTAGCTTTGCTACATGTTTCGGCTATTCATAGCCATCATCAGGTAAATACACGATCATCATGTTTACACACTAGTGAACTGCAATTGCGTAGTAAATCTGGATACTTGACAATTATCATATTTTAAAACACATGGTAAAAAATTACAATGAAATATAAACTTATTATAAAACAAGATTTATTTCATAAAATAAGGTTAAAACTATTCAAGTGATAATCTATATCACGAAGTCAGTCCTTACAATCTTGTATTTTCCCGCGGACATGGTATATTCTAGACTTTTATATGGTAAACTGTTTGGAGGCCCGTGAAGTATAATTTTAACATTAATTGTTTGGTCGGTGCCTCGTCGTACGATGTATTTATGTCCATTTTGTAGGGAATACAGATTGCAACGGACTTAATAAAGAGTTTTATATAATAGCTAGGGACTGGATTTTAATGCAAATGCATATTTCTTTCTTGCAACCAGAAAGTATGCTCGTTTGGATATATGTATGAATTACTTCATTTCTCAAATTTTGGACATGATTTGATGGTGCATATACCCGTAAATGCATATTTTGCCTGTTTTATGAATAAGCATCATATTTTCGAAGATCTCTATTTATACTGCATATTTCCCTTTTAAAATGTTTTAATATATTTTAATTTTATGTTTACAATTATGGTCATGTGTATACAATTTTTCTTTTCCGTATTAGAATATGATGCATATTTGACTCAACATTTCGTCATGATTCATGTTTCTGATGCAATACCCAGGATGGGACTTCCTCGATCCCTGTACACGTAACTTGCCTCATCCGCGTACCATCAAAGTGGCCGCGAAGAGATTAGTCGGAAGGGTTCACATGTAGCAGCTGTCAACGTAATACTATTCAACCGATAAGGGACTTCACTTATTTATTTCCGAAGTCTC